>NW_007735816.1:16482-18047 GCF_000696425.1 Galeopterus variegatus | reverse complement strand
TGGTATCAGGTCCTCTTTGAAGATTTGGTAAAACTCTTCCGTGAACCTGTCAGACCTGGGCTTTTCTTTGTTGGGAGCCTTTTGATAATAATAGCTTCAATCTCTTTTATTGTTATTGGTCTGTTCAGATATTCTATATCTTCTTGGCTCAGTTTTGGTAATTTGTATGCATCCAGAAATTTATCCATTTCCTCCAGATTTCCTAATTTGTTGGCATATAGATGTTTATAGTAGTCTCTAATGATTCCTTGTATTTCTGAGGTGTCAGTTGTAATATCACCTTTTTCATTTCTAATTTTTGTTATTTGGGTCTTCTCTCTTCTTTTCTTAGTCTTGCTAAAGGTTTGTTGATTTTATTAATCTTTTCAAAAAAACAACTTTTTGTTTCATTGATCTTTTGTGTTGTTTTTCATGTTTCTATTTCATTTAGTTCTGCTCTGATCTTAATTATTTCTTTCTATCTACTAAATTTAGGTTTGGACTGTTCTTGTTTTTCTAGATCTTTAAGGTGAAGTGGTAGGTTATTTATTTGCCATCTTTCCGTTCTTCTGAAGTAAGCATTTAATGCAATAAATCTCCCCCTTAATACTGCTTTTTCAGTATCCCACAGGTTTTGGTATGATGTGTCATTATTTTCATTAGTTTCTAGAAATTTTTTGATTTTCTGTTTAATTTTTTCTTGGACCCACATGTCATTAAGCAGAATGTTGTTTAATTTCCATGAATTTGTATAGTTTTCAGTTTCATTTATTATTGATTTCTAATTTTAATCCACTGTGATCAGAAAAAATACATGGAATAATTCCAGCTTTTTTGAATTTGTTAAGACTTGCTTTGTGACCTCACATGTGGTCTATCCTGGGGGATGTTCCATGTGCTGACGAGAAGAATGAATATTCTGAGGTTGTTGGGTGGAATATTCTGTAGATATATGCCAAATCCAACTGGTCGAAAGTATTGTTTAGATCTTGTGTTTCTCTGCTGATTTTTTGCCTAGATGATCTTTCCAATGATGAGAGAGGGGTATTCAGTGGTGTTAGTGTCTATTTCTTTCTTTAGATCTAATAGTGTTTGCTTTGTAACTCTGGCTGCTCTGACATTAGGTGTGTATGTATTTATGATTGTTACGTCTTCTTGATGGATAGGTCCTCTTATCATTATATAGTGGCCATCTTTATCTCTTTTAATGGTTTTTGCTTTAAAATCTATTTTATTTGATATAAGAATAGCTACTCCAGTTCATTTTTCATTTCTACTTGCATGATATATTTTTTCCATCCTTTCACTCTTAGTCTATGTGTGTCTTTACAGGTCAAGTGAGTCTCTTAGAGACAGCATATTGTTGGGTCCATCTTTTTAATCCAGTCATTCAGTCTGTGTCTTTTGAATGGGGAATTTAGTGTCTTTACATTCAGAGTTACTATTGAAAGATGTTGATTTACTCCTAGCATTATACTGATTTTTCTTCAGATGGGTTAAGTATCTCTTGTTCCTTTCAAATTTTCTGTTTGTCTTCTGTATTTGTTGGTTTCTTGGGGTGATAGATAAACTATTTTTTCTCTCTT
>NW_007735816.1:13825-16241 GCF_000696425.1 Galeopterus variegatus | reverse complement strand
TTTTTCTTTTTTTCTGGTCTACCTGTGATAATTCAAACAGCCTGTCTTCGAGGTCAGAAATTCTCTCTTCTGCTTGTTCAAGTCTGCTGGTTAAACTCTCTGTTGTGTTTTTTATTTTGTTGAATGAATCCTTCAGCTCCATAAGCTCAGCTACATTCTTTTTCAAGGCATTGATTTCTTTGTAAATTTCTTCTTTCAGATCCTGTATATTTTTTCTCCTTTCATTGTGTCATTTCACTGAGTTTTCTTGTATCTCATTTAGTTTCCTTAGAATAGTTACTCTAAATTCCTTGTCTGTCATTTCAAAGACTTCCTGTTCTTTAGAATCTAGTGCTTGAAAGTTATTAATTTCCTTTGATGGTGATGTACTTTCTTGATTTTTCATATTTCTGGTTTCTTTCCTTTGGTGTTTTGTCACTGTGGCTGGGGTTATCACAGTCCACTCGTTTCACCCTGATGATTTTTCATATTTCTGGTTTCTTTCCTTTGGTGTTTTGTCATTGTGGCTGGGGTTATCACAGTCCACTCGTTTCACCCTGACGTCTGGGTTGGATCCTGAAGGGACTGCTGCTTCTGGACAGTAGAAACTAGCCTGGGCCAGAAGTCCTGCCCCACCTGCCTTCACTGGCCTGTCGGGCTTGGGGCTTGGGAGCCCAAAGCCTCTCAAGTCACTCATGGAGATGGGACAGTCTGCACCAAAAGTCCAGTCCCTGGTCCTGCTTACCTTCACCAGCTGGCAGGCTCAGGGCGTCTGGGTCCAGAAGCTCTAAAGTCTCTCTATGGAATGGGGAGCAACCTGAACTGGGGTCCTGCAGCAGGCAGCTCCTGTCCACTCCAGCACTCCATCGCTGCTCCTCAAAAGCCGCAAATTGGTCACTCTGTGGGAGAGAGTGACACCAGGAACCGGCTATTCTGCCATCCTGACTGGAACTCCTGGATGAATGTTCAATGAATGAAAAAGCCTCAGATAATTTTTATATACACATCAAGAATACCTGAAAATTAACGAAGTCTTTTCAGTGTCTAGACAAATATTACTGACTTTCGTGGCTTAACAGTACAATGCCTACCAAGATGTAACATGTAGTATCAAGTTAATTAATTAATTATTTTTATTATATAAAAAATAATATTTTATGAGGGTAGGACTGGATTACAAAGGGAACAATTGATGTCATTCCTCTGTTGTTTAATTATCAGATAAATCTTAATACTTCAAAGATACTGTCTTTTACTCCAAGCTGAGGATGGTTGCTTAGAATAATTTTTCTCAAAGTGTAATCTACAGTTCACCTCTTTAGAATTACCTAAGATTCATGTTAAAAGACTGAAAGACTAGTGCATAAAACACAATAGACAATGAATTAGCAACAATGTATGCAAAAAAGTATAAATCAGCAAGAAAAAGGCAAACAACCAAGTCCCCTAGTAATAAGGGAAATCTACTTAAGAAACCACAGTGAGACATCAAATTATACGTTTAAATAAAAATCAAAATATCCAGCTATGGAAAGTGTTGGGGATTGATTTGGGCCTCCTGGAACAGCTGTATACTTTGGGTGGGAGTGTAAATTGTCACAGCCATTTTGGGCAACAATTTGGCAAGCCTGGAATACTTGCATATGTTCCAATCCAATCAATGACTCAGCATTTCCACTGCTTGACAAAAGTTTGTATATGTACACAAGGAGATATAAACAAAATATTCAAACTATTGTTATTTATTATAGAGAATTTTGAAATGCCATCAATAAAAAAATGGATAAACAATTTGGAATTTATTATACCAGGTGGAACACTGTAAAACAGTTACACAAATCTACTAGTCACGTCTGTCACTGTGTGCAAACTTCACAAGCATAATTTTAAATAAACAAAACCAAATTGCAAAAAAATTCACACTATGACAGCATATGTAAAAATGATAATGAATCTATATACACAGAAGAAAATGAAACAATTTCTCAGCAGTTCATAAGATAGAGTGTCAAATTGATTTTAAATCTCCTTATACATTTTTAATTATATGTATATAAGCCAAATAATTTTTTTGTGATACCTCCAAGTCATCAGTATTTTTTTCAGCCACACAAAAGCAAGCTGTTTTATGAAGAATTCCATCAAAGCTCTGTGTTTTCATTCTCCTTCAGCTTTGATGTGAAAAGTAGGACTGTCCAAGCTAGGAATCTTGTATTACAACAGATTTTATCTTTTTTTTTTTTTTTTTATTATTATTATTTTATTTTGTCAATATACAATGTAGTTGATTATTATGTCCCATCACCGAAACCTCCCTCCCTCCTCCCTCTCCCCCCACCCACCCAGGCATGTCCTTTCCATTTGCTTGTTGTAGGAACTTCAAAAAAAAAAAAAATTGTAGTTGTTATATCTTCCCCACCCCCCCCCGGTTTTTGTG
>NW_007735816.1:12447-13045 GCF_000696425.1 Galeopterus variegatus | reverse complement strand
TATTTTGCAAGTATTTTCTCCCACTCTGTTGGTTGTCTTTTAGCTCTGTTAATTGTTTCTTTTGCTGTGCAGAAGCTTTTTAGTTTGATATAGTCCCATTTGTTTATTTTTCCTTTGGTTGCCCGTGCTTTTGGGGTCATATTCATGAAGTCTGTGCCCAGCCCTTTTTGCTGAAGGGTTTCTCCTATGTTTTCTTTAATAAGTTTTATTGTTTTGGGGTGAATATTTAAATCTTTAATCCATTTTGAATTGATTTAGTATATGGTGAGAGGTATGGGTCTAGTTTCAATCTCCTGCATATGGATATCCAGGCATCCCAGCACCCTTTGCTGAAGAGGCAGTCCCTACCCCAATGTACAGGCTTGGTGCCTTTGTCAAAGATCAAATGGCAGTAAGTGGGTGGGTTGATTTCTGGATGCTCTATTCTATTCCATTGATCAGTGTCTCTGTTTTTATACCAGTACCATGCTGGTTTGGTTATTATAGCTTTGTAGTATAGTTTAAAGTCAGGTAGAGTAATGCCTCCAGCTTTATTTTATTTATTTATTTTTTAATTTTTATTTTGTCAATATACAATGTATATGATTATTATGGCCCT
>NW_007735816.1:7052-10770 GCF_000696425.1 Galeopterus variegatus | reverse complement strand
ATTGGAAGTATTAGCCAGAGCTATTAGAGAAGAGAAGGAAATAAAGGGCATCCAGATTGGAAAAAATGAAGTCAAACTGTCCCTGTTTGCAGACGACATGATCCTATATATCGAACAGATTTTATCTTTGGAACACCTAAGTTCGTCAAGAAAATTAAAACCAAAATATCAAGCCATTCACAGAAAAAAATTAAGAAAAACATTTCTTGTGCTGAGAGATTGTTTCACTTTTTTCCAGAAGTTAATTACCCATTTTTATTTCTGTTAAAGCTTGAAATAAAAATAAATTATTTTTAATAAATAAGCGAAATTATTTTTCACTCTTAGTAGTTGTGTTTTTTAAATTAAAATTAGTAAGGATACTATGTTTCCACACATAATTATGGTTGTATTAATCTTTATGATAGTAAAGTTACTTGAAGTAACTAGTTTCAGATGAACTTCAATACCCCATTCCTCGAATATTGGCTGGCCTTGTGGCACCCTTTAACCAGCAGAATGCACCAGAAATTATGTTGTGTGAGTTCAGGAGCTGTGATCTCAAGAGGGTTTGCAGTACAGTCAGCCCTTTGCATCTCTGGTTCTGCATCTGTGGATTCAACTATTTGGAAAAAAAAAATGAGTACTGAATATGTATATGTATATGTGTATGAATATGTATAAACTTTTTTCCTTGTAATTATTCCCTAAACAATACAGTATAACAGCTATTTATACAGCATTTATGTTGAATTAGGTATTATAAGTAACCTACAGATGATTTAAAGTATATGGGAGGAGGTTCATAGGTTATGTGCAAATACTACACCATTTTATATCAGGGACTTAAGCGTCTGCAAATTTTGGTATCTTTGGGAGGTTCTGGAACCAATCCCCCACCAAGGGGCGACTATGTTCATCTTTACTGTATTAGAATGCTGCTCTAATATCATCACACAAGGAAGCTGGTGTAGCCCACCAGAAGATAGAGAGATCACTTGAAGAACTAAACTGTCACTGAGGATAGACAGTATCAATTGCCAGTGAGTGAAGACAGCTTATTTCCTACAGCCCAGTTTACCCTTCAGCAGCCAGGTAAGGGAATCAATAGGACCATCACCTGACAAGCCACAGGATAGTGAGAGGTGATAAATATTTGTCGTTTAAATTACTGAGTTTTGATGTGGTTGTTTTGGCCAGTAGGCAACAGGTACAGGAACTAGTACCTAGAAGTTGGAAGCTACTATAACAAACCTTAAAATAATTGACTTTGGGATGGGGTGGCAGGTAGAACCCGGAAAAGCAGAGAGGAATCTCTTAGAAAAGGCTGGTAAAATGGCAAAGGGACTGTTGGAGGCTAGAGAAAGGACAGTCTGTGTTTCCTGGTGATGTAGTGGCAGACCAATTAACAAAAATATCAATTGTAGGAACTTGAAGGTAGAAAATGCACATAATGAGCTGGGACTAATTGAGGACATCTATAGACAGAATATTGAGACCGTTGATTGGTTTCATCTAGCTACATATGATAAGGTCTTGGAAGAAAAGATGAGTTGAAGAGGGAAAGGTTTTGTAATTAGGATTTAGAAACCATATAGAAGGCCAGAGCATGCTGGGTTGGAAGCTAAAAAAAAAAAAAAAAAAAAAAAAAAAAAGAAAATGAGCCCTAGGAACAGAGATTTAATTAAGAGTGAGGTGATAGGGTTTTTGTTAAGACCTCTGAAAGATTTAAATAGGTGCCTCATATCTGTTCTCAGTTTGCTAAAAGTGTTTCTAAGAACCTTGAGGGACTTCCCCTCATCAATTTCATACACAGTTCAAGGTCGAGACAGCTCTGTCTCAAAATTAATTATCAATGTGGGTTTTAGAACATGGAATGAATTTGAATAAGAATTCTTATTATGAAACCAGAAAGTTTTAAGACAGGTAGGAATGAAAACACTGCCATTTAGAACTTAAAGGATCAGAGATTGTTCAAACTGAAAAGAAACTTCTGGGACCCCAACTTTCAATGGGCAGGAAGCAGGCTGAGAGCTCCTCAGCTGTAAAGATGGGCTGTTTCTTACTAAAAAGAGAAGACATCTCAGAAAGCAGAGCCGAGAGCCCAGAGGGTGGAACCAATAGTCAGAACCAAGTTGAGGAGAACAGAGGATCAAGTGACCACTCTGGAGCAGAGATGAGCCCTAATTAAGAACATCATATGGCATAGGGGAAGCTGGTGGCATGCACCCAGCTGGTTTTCAGAATTACTATGTCAAGTGATTTATATATCTTTTGCATTCTTTCACATTTTGAGCAAAAATGTCCATTGTGGTTAAACTGTCCCTGTCTCATATTGTATCAAGGATGTATGCATTCACTGGAGTGTGAGGGACTGTGTCTGTAACTTGTCCCTTCTGTTCACAAGTCTATGAATCAAGAGGAGTTGCACTCAAGGAGCCCCAACCGAACCTGAGCCAGATGTAAATCAGATGCCAGGGTCGAGTGGCCAATTGGGAGAATTTTTAAGTGGGAGAAATATAAATAATTGTGGCCAGAGGGAAGACTGTGGTAGATAAATATGGCCACATATTTTTTGCACTTCTTCCCACCAAGAGACAGTTTATTCCCCCATCATTTGAACCGAGGCTCACCATAAGGTCCCAAGCCTGGACCTTATGACTACTTGCAATTGCTACTTTTGGCTTCCCTAAGAATACCATTTCAGAAAACCGTCAGGAGTATAGGAGGATGGAAGACTACATGCAGGAGAACTAAAGTTCCTCAATCACCCCCCAAAAGGCAGCGCTGACTGTCTGCAGTTAGTGAGGCCATCTTAGATATTGCAGCCCCAGCTAAACCTCCACATGAATGGAGCTGCATGAGTGAACCCAGGTGAAATGCCGGAGGAGCCACCACCAGCCAACCTACAGGCAACTGAAAAACAATGAAGTGTCATTTTTGGTATGCAGCTGAGGTTTGGAGAGTTTTGTTATGCAGCAATTGTTAATTATCTTATATGGTCTTCACCCCCAAAATCAATTCTAATCATTTCAAATGCTAATGCTAATAAATTAATACAAATGACAATTCTCTGAGGGGAGTCAAATATATTTCCAAAGATATAGTTTTCTTAATGTTGATTTGTACTTCTTAAATGATTAATAAACATATGGTCTTTTATATTGCTAAATATAGTACAAACAAAAATCAGCTTTTTGAAACTAAGGCTTATATCACTGTTACGGACTGAGTTGTGTTCCCCAAAATTTATATGTTAAGGCCTTAACCCCTAATGAGACTGAATTTAGAGATAGGGTCATTAGGGAGGTAATTAAAGTTAAGTGAGTTCATAAGGATGGGGGCCTAATCTCACACTTTTGGTGTCCTTATAAGAAGAGGAAGAGACACTAGTGATCTCTCTCTCCACATGTGCACAGAGAAGAGGTCATGTGAGGACACAGCAGGAAGGTGGACATCTGCAAGTCAGGAAGTGAGGCCTTACCAGAAACCAACACTAACAGCACTGTGACTTTGGACTTCTAGCCTCCAGAATTTGAGAAAATAAATTTCTGTTGTTTAAGCCAGTTTGTGTGGGGCCGGCCCGGTGGCGCACTGTGCTAGTGCGCCGCTTGGGAAGCACGGAGGTGCTTCCGCCGAGGGTTCGGATCCCACATACAGACCGGTTCCCGCTCACTGGCTGAGCGAGGCGCGGGGGCAACACCGAGAGTTGCGATCCCGTTGCCGGTCCCGGTCCGGT
>NW_007735816.1:1004-6052 GCF_000696425.1 Galeopterus variegatus | reverse complement strand
AAAAAAAAAAAAAAAAAAAAAAAAAAAAAAGCCAGTTTTTGGCCTTTTTTTTTTTTTTTTTTTGTCCAAGCAGACTAATACAATCACTTATTTACTTTACTGTTCTTTTGGATTTCCATGACCATGCCTTGAGATTTAAATAATCATTAAGAACTGAGAAAAAGTCCTCTTCTACTAGTGTATTTTTTCTGCTGCTTCTTTGTGTTTCCTACTATTGATGATACCCTATTGAAGGCATAAGGATTATTTCCTATAGTCTTATTATTCTGATTATTCTACCTTTTGTGACAAAATAACATTTTGCTTGAGTTAATGCATTTGGCTTTGATTTTGATTGTATTCATATTTGTAAGGCAAAAATCACACCTAAACCAAGTTATTCTTGAACCCCCCCAATTGTTTAGACATTGCATGTGTGTGTGTGTGTGAGTGTGTAGTGTGTGTATATGTGTATATATATATATATATATATATATATATGTATTTAACATTTCATTTTGTATATAAAACAAATGCAATGATTCTTAAACACACTGAATTTTGACAAACACTAATCTGAGAAAGGAACAAACTAAGTATCTCTGTGCAGATGTTCACGTTAATCAAACCGTTCTGCATTTAGAATAACTCAAATCATGAGGAAGTACAAGGATAGGCGGAGAATTTTTGAGTGTTTCTATTTGACTGCAGGGTTAATTTTATGCTGTTTTAATGTTAATTCCCTGTAAGTTTTTAAAATATCAATAGGTTTCATAATGAGATGTTGGAGTGCCTCTTACAGGAAAATAGTTTCTAAAGACATCTTCTGAGTTAAAATAAATGCTTTTTAATACAACTCCTTTGAATTGTGATCTCCACATTATATTGCTAGCTTTTTCTTATTGTATTTTTGTCCAGCATTTTTTAGACAGCTTTGTTGATTTACATATAATAAACTACATTTTTTAAAGTGTAAAATTTGATTCATTTTGAAATATATGTACAGTTATGAAGAGATCACCCCTGTGAAAACAGTTTACATTTCAATTACCCCCTTCCCACCAAAGTTTCCCAGTGATTAATTCTAATTTCTCCATCACACCTGTCAACCCCCTACCCTCCCGCCATAATCAGGCTACCACTAATCTCCCTTCCATCACCAGAGATTAGTTTGCATTTTCTAGAGTTTAATATAAATAAACTTATACAGTACACACCTAACTTTGTTTAGCATTTTAAATCAGTGTAATAACTTTAAATGATTACCATTTTATAATTTTTACCAGTTTCACCGAGGAGTAGGTTCATGAAGACCCCCACACTGTCAACCCGAAGTAAACTCCTTCCTTCATTTCTTATAGCATAGTTTCCTTAAGTTCTTTGAACCTATGTATTAGTTTTCTGTCACTTATAACAGAATACCTGAAACTGAGCAATTTATTTTTTAAAAATGATATTTGTTTTTGACAGTTTTGGAGGTTGGGAAGTCCAAGGTCCAGGGAACACATCTGGTGAAGGCCTGCTTCTGGGTGGGTCTCATGGTGATGCAGGTAATCACATGATGAGTATGGCATGAACAAGAGTTAACATGCTCACTCACTCTCCTTAAAAAGACATCAGAACCACTCCCTCATAACCCACTAAACCATTAACCCCTCACTCCGTGAGGGTACATTACTCCATTCAAGAGGATACAGTCCTCATGATCTGATCACATCTTAAATGCCCCATCTTTCAAATACCATAACTGGATTTCCCACCCTCCTAACACTGTTACAATGGGGATCACGTTTCCAATACATGGACATTTGGGGGACATATAATAGTTGCTTTGAAGACTTTTTCTGCTAAGTCAAACATCTGACCCCTCTCACCACCTGTTTCTGCTACCTGTTTGCCTTTTTCCTGTGTATGGGTCCATGTTTTCCTGTTTCTTTACCTGCCTCATGTTATTTTGTTGAAAAGTAGTCATTTTAGGCAATATATTGTGGTAACTCTGGATACTGATTCCTCCTGTTCACAACTTGTCACTATTTCTTGCTTGATTATTTGATTAGTGATTTGGCTGAATTATTATAAAGAAGCCTATTTCCCCTGTAGTCTGAAGTCTCTAATGTTGCTCTTCAGAGGATACAGACTTGGGCATTGTGCAGTCACCCAGGGATGACCAGGGATGTCAAAGTTTTAGCAGAGCTCTTTTGACTTTTCTCCTATTATCTCTGTTAAGCTCTCTTGGCAGTATACTCAGCGGCTAGGCTCCACTAATTGCCAACTCATTGTGATAATTTTTTTACCAATGTCCTCAGTTATAAATTATTCCACAATACGAAACAATTAAATACACATCTCTTTACAGAGGTAATTTTTGAAGCCAGTCTTTGAGGTTTGTTCTGAAACTAGGAGGGAACTTTCTGGCTGTTTTTTATTTTTTACTGGTTCTCTTTGATAAAATAAGTGACCTGTTTTAGTTTGTTACTCTCTTATAGCTGCCAGCCTCTTCCTAATTGTTTATCCCAAATCTCCATTGTTTTCAAGAGTGTCCTTAGACTCATACATTTCCACCCTCTACTGTCAATAATGTAAGTTCGCTCGAGGAGAGCTTTGACGCTTTCTGGTTTTATGGTCTGCTTCTCCCTTTGGGGCAAAATCTCTGAGCCACTTCCCAGAGGTGGGGAGACAATGACAATAGACCAGTTCTTTTGAAGTGACTCCTCTTCTTTATAAATAGAGTGATGTGTGAGAATGATAGTCTCTGATTTTCCTGGTTTTGATGTACCAGCATTGAATTTCTGCTCCATGAACAAGCTAAGGCAAGGTCTATATTTACTAATACACATGCCTTGTTATTTTTAGTCTTTATAGCCTGGTCAGAGCCTCCACCCATGAGTGAGGGCTGAGTGGAGAAAGGGAACTCTCAACCTCTAGGCTGTACTTGTTTGGAACGTAGCTTCTCCAAGACAGAAGTTTGGAGGATGAAACACACTGTGGCTCTTTCCTATTGAGGAGATACTATAGTTCTTGATGTAGATGTGGGGAAAGTTGAATTTCCATCATGTGGCCATATATGCCCATGTAGAGCTTCTGTCACACTAAACTGAAGGTGAAAAAAGGAGTGGATTGTGGCTCAAGTGCCTCAAGTGCACACTGTTCTTATTAACATTTAATACATTTTAATGAATAAATGTTTCTTCATTTACTGTTTTTCCTAAGAACAATTTCTAGTAACTTAAAACAATTGTTTTGTTCTTTTTTAAAAATAATTTTCACCATAGTGATTGTTTTACTGAGGTTGTCCCTTAGATAAGCTTGTATTGTCATTCCAAAAATTCTGTTTCCAGTTTTTGACTATTACATATAAAGCTGCTAAGAGCATTATTGTACAAATCTTACCATGGGCATATGCTTTTTCACCCTTGGGTAAATACATGAGAGGGGAATGGCTAGCTCAAATGGCAGGTATGTTTAACTTTTTAACTTTTTATTTTTTATTATTAGCATATTTATGATTACAAATCATAATTTTTCTTTATGTCCTTTACCCAACCTATCACTTCCCAAACCCTCTCCATATGTACCCACCATCTCTAGTATCCTTAGGTTTGTTCTATCCTTCTGAAAATTCAATGTATTGTTGTGGTTTCTTCCTTCCTTCCTTCTTTCCTTCCTTGCTTCCTTCTATCTATCCCTCTTTCTTTTCTCCTTTCTTTCTTTCCTATCTTTTCTTCTTTCTTAGCAACCAGATATGAGTGAGAACATGTGGTATTTCTCTTTCCTTGTCTGGCTTATTTCACTTAACATAATTTTCTCCAGATTCATCCATGTTGCTACAGATGTCTTCATTTCATTCTTTTTTATGGCTGTGCAGCATTCTATTATGTATATAAACCACATTTTATTTATCCAGTCATCTGTTGAGGGACATTTAGGTTGGCTCCATATCTTGGCTATTGTAAATAGAGGTGCAATGAACATGGGAGTGCAGGTATCCCTTCGACATGATGATTTCTACTCCTTTGGACATATACCTAAGTATAAATATAATCACAGTAGTGGGATTGCTGGATCATTTGGTAGTTCTATTTCTAGTTGTTTGAGAAATCTCCATACCATTTTCCATAAAGGTTGTGCTAATTTACAATCCCACCAATAGCATAGAAGAGTTCCCCTTTTTTCTGCATTCTCACCAGCATTTGTTATCCTCTGTCCTTTTGATAATAGTCTAACTGGAGTGAGATAATATATTAATGTGGTTTTGATTTGCATTTCTCTGATGATTAGTGATGCTGAGCATTTTTTCATGTAACTCTTGGCCATTTGTATATCTTCCTTTGAAAAATGTCTATTCATCTCCTTTGCCCATTTTTTAACTGGATTATTGGTTTTTCTACTGTGTATTTGTTTGAGTTCTTAAGAAAATGTCAAACTTGCTTTCAAGATGCTTGCAATATTTTGCATTTCTATCAGGAGTGTATAAGAGTTCCAGCTACTTCATAGTATCTACAATACTTGATATGGTCAATCTTTTTACTTTTAGACCTTCTACTAGTCATATAATTTCATCTCATTGTGGATTTAATTTGAATTTCCCTAATAAAAATGTTGGACGTCTTTTCATGTGCTTTCTTGCCATCTATATATCTTTGGTGAAGTGCATCATTAGATATTTTGTCCATTTTACTTTTAATTGGGTGTTCGTTTTCTTTTTAATAAGTTTTTAGAGTTTGGGTGGTTATTTTTTTGGTATTGCATATTTTTACGTTAGTTATGTATATTAGTCTTAAGTGTGAATTCTTGTACGTAGTATACAGTTTGAAATTTTATTTTTGTTTAATTAAAACTCTTTTTTTTTCCTTTTACCAGCTGATTTTTGTCCACTTATGTTTTTTTTATTTTTATTTTTATTTATTTATTTTTTATTTTGTCAATATACAATTTGGTTGATTATTATGACCCATCACCGAAACCTCCCTCCTCCTCCCTCCCCCCCCTCCCACCCAAGAATGTCCTTTCCGTTTGCTTGTTGTAACACCTTCAAAGAAATTGTAGTTGTTATATCTTCTTTCCCCCCA
>NW_007735816.1:0-494 GCF_000696425.1 Galeopterus variegatus | reverse complement strand
TCGACTTGATGATTTCCATTCCTTTGGGTATATTCCCAGCAGTGGGATAGCTGGGTCATACAGTAGATATATCTGCAATTGTTTGAGGAACTTCCATACCATTTTCCACAGAGGCTGCACCATTTTGCAATCCCACCAACAATGAATGAGAGTGTATATTTAAATCCTTGATCCATTTTGAGGTGATTTTAGTATATGGTGAGAGGTATGGATCTAGTTTCATTCTCCTGCATATGGATATCCAGTTATCAAAGCACCATTTGCTGAAGACGCAGTCCCTACCCCAGCGAATAGGCTTGATGCCTTTGTCAAAGATAAGATGGCAGTAATTGTGTGTGTTGAGTCGCATTTTTTCATATGTTTCTTGGCCATTTGTATATCTTCCTTAGAGAAATGTCTATTTAGCTGTTTTGCCCATTTTTTAAATGGATTACTTGTTTTTTTCTTGTAAAGATGTTTGAGTTCCTTGTATATTCTGGATATTAATCCTTTGT
>NW_007735815.1:71750-73060 GCF_000696425.1 Galeopterus variegatus | reverse complement strand
GAACCGGTCTGTATGTGGGATCCGAACCCTCGGCGGGAGCGCCACCGTACTTCCCAAGCGGTGCACTATAGCAGTGCACCACCGGGCCGGCCCCTCATTCTCATTTTCATATGTGTTATACCAGGGAATTTTATTCTTTTGAGTGTTTTCATGATGCTAGTTGTCATCATTTTGCTTCTAGCTGTAGATTCCCTTAAGAATTTTTTGTAGATCCTTGACCACACATGAAGATTTTTTTAAAAAGTATTTCTTGTAGGGTTGGTCTACTGGTAATGAGTTCCCTCAGTTTTTGTTTATCTGGGGAAGGCTTTATTTCTTCTTTGTTTCTGAAGGATAGCTTTGCTGGGCAAGTATTCTTAGCCTGGTATTTTCTTTCAGCACTTTGAGTATATTATCCCATTCTCTCCTGGCCTGTAGTGTTTCTGCTAAGAAATTGGCTGTTAGTCTGATGGGATTTCCTTATAGGTGAGTTGACGCTTTTCTCTTGCTGTTTCTGGAATTCTCTCACTGTCTTCAATTTTGACAGTTTGACTACAATGTGCCTCACAGAGGACCTTTTTGGGTCAATCTATTTGGGGATATTTGAGTCTATTGGATCTGGCAGCCCAAAACTTGGGAAATTTTCAGCTATTGTTCCATTAAATAGGCTTTCAATGTCTTTCCTTCCTCTTCCCCTTCTGGAACACCCATAATGTGAATGTTTGTATGCTTAAAATTGTTCCATAAATCTTGTCAGCTTTCATCATTCCTTTTATTTATTTTCTTTTTCTTTTTTTGTATGACTAGGTTATTCAAAAGTCCTGTCTTCAAGTTCAGAAATTATTTTTTCTGCTTGATTTAGCCTTTTGCTTAAGCTTTTCATCATTGTATTTTTTATTTTATTATCTTCAGTTTCAAGATTTCTGGTTCTATTTTTGATATCTATCTTTTTATTGAACTTCTCATTTAGATCATGAATTTTTTTCTGATTTTGTTGAATTGTCTATCTGTTTTCTCTTGCATTTTACTAAGTTCTTTTTTTTTTTTTCCTTTTTGTCTTTTTTCATGTCTGGCAACGGACCGCAACCCTCAGTGTNCATATAGTTGGGTCTTGTTTTTAATTTATTGAGGCAGGAATCAGGAATTTTATTTTATTTTATTTACATTCAGGGTTGTTATTGAAAGGTGTGGACTTATTCCTGACTTTTTGTTAATTGTTTTATGATTGTTTTGTATATCCTTTGTTCTTTTCTTCCTCTTTTATTGTTTGTTTTTGCAGTTTGGTAGTTTTCTGTAGTAATAAGATATAATTTCTTTCTCATTCTCATTTT
>NW_007735815.1:68418-69930 GCF_000696425.1 Galeopterus variegatus | reverse complement strand
TTTTGAATTCCTTTTCAGGCATTTCATAAATTTCCTTTTTGGGCAGGGGTCTGGTACAGGAAAATTATTTTAGTCCTTTAAGGGGGTCATGTTTCCTTATTTTTTGGTGTATCTTTGTATTCCCATATTTATGTTTGGGTATCTTGTGGGACACTTTCTTCTCCTAATTTTCTGGAGTAGCTTTTGAAGGGAGAGACTCTTTCATATAAATGTGTCATGTATAGGGTCAGTTGGGTAGGGTGTTTTACATTTGGTTCTGAATGAGGGCAGTAGTGTAGTCTTTGTGTGATTTCTTCAGCTGTCCTCAGTGTTGGAGTTGTCAGTGAATCCTCTGTGGCCTAGGTGCTAGAGAGCTCTGCAGCTCCTTGTTGGATTGGGTGACATTGGGCAAGGTTTCTGGGGCTGTAGTAGGGCTCTTGAGCCCCTGCAAGATGTGCTGGTGTACTCATTGACTCCTCAGCTGAAGTGGGAAACACTGGATGGGGTTGCTAAGGTTGTAGGTGGGACTTTGATGTTCTGGAAAAGGTACTGTGGCAAATTGGCTGTTTCTCAGCTGGATTGGGTGGGGTTTCTAGGGAAATGGGTGTGACCATGGACCCCTGGGAGAAGCACTGGAATGTACTGAAACTTCTCAGCTGGAGTGGCCAACCCTGGAGGGTGGTTGCTGGAGCTGGGGCCGGGACCTTGACCAGGAGAGGTGCTAGGGTGCTCTACATCTCCTCAGCTGTAGTGGGTGACACTGGGCAGGTTTGCTGGAGCTGCAGGTGGGACTTTGTGCCCCCAGGAGAGGCACACTGGCACTCCACTGAAGATACCTGGGCCACCACTGGTGGCAGAAGGCCCTGATTGGTCACCTCTCAGGCTCTGAAAAGCACAAACATTGGCTCTCTTTGTCTTGGTGGCCTCCCCACTGTGCTGGGCCACTTGCTCCCCAGGGTGTAGGGCACTGTTAAGTTTGGGTGTCAATGTCATGGTTTTGGGATATTGATGGGGCCTTAGGGAGGTGGAAATACCAGGGCTATTGAGCCCCAGGGCAGAATGCATTCTGGTGTTGGTTCTGATCTCAAAATGGCAATGCACTGTGGCAGTCTGGGACCTGGGAGATGGGGGGTGGGGGTGCTCAGCATGAATTCCCTGTCTGAAATAATGTAGTCCCCTGGGCTCCAAGCAGCTCCCTATACTGGGCTCATGGCCTGCAAGGGCTGTGTGGCTCTTTCGTAGCTAGGATTACTGGTGTCTGTGGTGGGAGTGTAGACTGTTGGGGATTTTTCACTTATTTTTTTCCCCTGCAGTAAGCAGTCTCTCCCGGCTTTGTGCCAATCCTGGTCAGGCACCTCATTTGTCTTTCTGTGCTGCCAACCTGAGTTTCTGAGCCTCAGGAGGACCTCTTCACTATCTTACTAAATTCTGGTGTTTTCTCCTAGACACTCCAGATTATCTATTTCTTGTTTTGGATATTCTTTTCATCAGAGGCCAGAGCTGGGTCAACTATCTTGAACTCCTCCCAGCCAC
>NW_007735815.1:58517-67764 GCF_000696425.1 Galeopterus variegatus | reverse complement strand
GATTATCTATTTCTTGTTTTGGATATTCTTTTTATCAGAGGCCAGAGCTGGGTCAACTATCTTGAACTCCTCCCAGCCACCTCTCTCAACTAATTTAAATAAATAAAATTAAACATTCAGAACCTCACCATATTAGCCATATTTCAAGTGCCCATATAGCCATATATTTAAATACAGAGAACATTTCCCTCACAGAACACTTCCTTGAGCAGCTGCTCTGAACCTGGCACAGGCTCTGTTGATTAAATTTATCTAACACAAAGCATCCCCATCACAGTTGGAATTCCAGATTGGTAGGTTTGCAGGTGAGAGCTATAATTGTGCAGAGGAAATGGGAAAGTGAGAAGTTGAAAGGTGATTCCTTCAGCTTCTCTCTCATTTGAGATTCGCAGTTGTGAGCAATGCCTTTTTGAAGCCTCTGACTCCACAGAGCCCAGGGAGGATCTGAGGACCCAGAGGAGAGAGCAGGGTGACCTTGTGTGGTCTAGCATGGCCTCACCTGGAGCAGGAGGAGTGAGGAGCCACTCTCTAGAATAACAGTTTGCTCATGTTTGTGTCTCTAAAGATTGTCAACAGAAGATATGATTCCAGCAGTGAGGCTGAAGACACTTTGGGTAGGGAACAACCCTAGAGTAGGACCCAATGGGAAGAGATTCCTGGGAGAAGTTGAGTTATACCTCCTGTTTTTGATACTGAGGCAAGGGGCAGGGGCAGGGAGGAAATATGTGTTCTCTTCATATTTTAGTAACATAAGAATAAGAGCTATTATGTCTCTTGGCTTTGCATTTACTGTTTGTAACCTCTTTTCTTATACTTTGCTCGTTAAAGACAATTTTTCCCACAAGACCTCCTCTTTCCTGTTTCTGCCTCTGCCAAACATCAAAGCCTCTAGCTTTGATTGATTAGCATCTCTCGGGGATTGTGCAAAAGAATTTTTTTATTTGGGTTTTGATGTTGACCTATGATGCAGGGAATTTTGTGGGACACAACTCCCACACAGGCAGAAACTTGAACTTGGAGAGAAAGTTTTGCTAGCATGTGCCAGGTGGGGGTGAGTAGTTGACCCTCTTCCTCTGCAGTTTCAGGACTTGTATCAGCACCTTCATGTTCTGTCCTCACTGTGCACTCCTGGCTTAAAGGGCACATCCAGGATTGGATAAGTTAAAGAATATTTCCTCTGGGCTTCCTGCACATACTTCCATGTACTGCAGAACTGAGGTTGGAAGCACAACCTCGGCCACATTTCTCGCCTCCTCTCCTCATTCCATGCCCAAGTCCTGGGAATGGGAACAAAACCTGGATTTGCCTCCATTTGAAAGGCCCATGTCCAGTGGCCCCTCGCATTCTCCATGGCTGGGCAGGAACCCTAGAGGACGAGTGTGAAGGGCTGCTGGGCTTGCTACACACACTGGCTGTCACAGTCCTGCTGACCTCGGCTCCTGGAATCCACCAGGCCTGGGAAAGAGCCTCTGGGCAGGAGGACCAGGGGCCACTGCTCCTCTCAGACTCACTGACCACCAGCCATCATTACCCTGTGACCCTCATGCCAGTCAGGACCCACCCTGTTTCCTGCCCTCAGGCTTGCCATGTACCCTTTCCTCCCAGTCCTCCAAGCTCAATGCAAGCCCTGGCAGGTCCTGTTTACTTAGGTAGCAGTAAATCCACCTGCTGTAGAATCCCTGTTGCCTCACTTTCAAATTAAAAGAATTTGGACAAGTTATGTTACCTGTAAACTTGTGTTCATTGTCTCTAATCTACTAGGGAAGATATGGGTTTGTTGTAAAGATCATGTTTCCCAAGAACCTAAAGTCTTCCAGGGCCAGAAAATTCACTTGATATGTGAAGTTGTTTGTTGTTTTCTACCATAGGACCCAACACAACCCCAGGCCTATGGCTGATGCTCCCTGGGTTTAGATGGATTTGTTAATTGATCAATTAATTGATTTGGAGGGTGGCAGTATATATTTTGATCTTCCTAACAATGGTTCTATATTGGAGAAAAATATAATGGTGGAGACTGACAAGGAGAAAGGAAATGGGCAGGAATCAATGGAAGGAAAAAAGTCATGCAGTGGTGAGGGAGGGAAATAGGGAAGAGAAAGCAAGGTCATGCACAGAATTCATGGAGACAGTGGGTGCCTCTTGGAGGAACTGGGTGACACAGGCATTCCTTCCCAGACACAGTTTTCGAATTGGGGCTGAAAAATGGGTCCTGGAGATCCTAACCCATTCCTCATTGCAGAGGTGAAGTGATCAAGGCCCTGAGTTAGCACCTCAGAGATGAGGAAGAATTGAGTTCTGAGGTTGGGCTGCATAGCACCAGGAGAAGCAGGGGCCCGAGTTCTCACTGTCTAACTCTTATCCCTTCTTTCCCCAAGGCCACCCCATCACCATCACTGCCCTTGTGCATGAAGAAGCCTGTTTTACAGATTCTGAGGATTAGGATACATAGACCAGAAATCTGATCATAATTTATTTTCTATTTGTGTCTTTTAAAATTCTATTTCCTATCCGTGGCTCTTCCCCATTCCCTCTTTCCCTCTTTTTATGATCCTCATCCTGAAGGACCTGGTGGCATCCAGGCAGTTGGGGTCCTTGTGTCTTCAGTGCCTGTTAACTCTCCCTTTAGACTCCTCACCCACTTTCTTGGCATGGCCGTGGTTTCTGATCCACAGTCTGCATCACTGAATCGTGCTGAGCAGCCCTGAACAGCCCAGGCAGGGAGCTGGGCTGGGGGTCAGAAGAGCTGGACCCCACCTGCTGGAGGGGGCCCCCGGGAAGGCTGCTTCTGCTCTGGGCACCCCCACCCAGGGGTTTTCCTGCACTGGGTGGCTCTGGACAGGCACGATTGTTCTCTTCCCTCCTGCTGTCAAGACATTCTCCTGTCCTGGATTCAAGAAAAGGCATCAAGGACATAAAAGGAGAAGAAGAGGAAGAAGGAATGTGAGTGTGGATCAGGTGGGAGGAGGAGCAAAAGGCAAGTATGGCACCTGCTCCCTGTTGCTCCCCTAACTTTCTTTATGGCACGTCAGGAAAACCAACAAAACCAAGAAGAGCACTGGGATGGCCACTGTTGCATAGGACCACACAAGGGGAGATAAGTGGATGGTTAAAATCAATGCAGACAAGTGAAGGATGTCCTGAGAACATGCTCCCAGGGAACGAATACCTATTCCATATAAGCCCCTAAGGTTGCTAGGCTAAGCCCTCCAATGTTGTCTTAATTAGAAAAAATGGTTATAGGTGCTACGATGTGCCTCAAAAGCCCAGCCCTGCAGGACCCGACTCTGCCCTCCCAACCCTCTCACAGTGAATAGGGAACACCCAGGTAACCAATGGAAGTGGTGAGGCAGTGTGGACTGATCCTGAGGTCCTACGGTTCACGCCTGCTGGATAAAGGTTGAAGAGGACAGAAGCATGGCTGGACTCCTTGTCATGCAAACATGGTAGCTCAACGGGCCGGTTTTGCATCCCTATGGGCTCATAGTAGGACCTGGCATCAGGTAGGGGACACGGCAAGACCTGGCTAGAAGTAGCTCAACCCCCAGGGACCCCTCAGCCTCTGTAGATCCCTGTGGAGGGGCTGGGACCACCTCATGGCACCACTTCTTAAGCTATGGTTCTATACGTATGTATGTCATATTCAAACAAAACACAAAACCTGAAGGAAATACAATGTAATGATAACTTGGGATAGTTTAACAGGGTAGGATTATGAGTTACTTATGTTTCATTTTCCAGTTTTGTAAATAAAAAAGCCCTACTGTAACTGGTTTACTTTTTTTTGCCTTTGGAAATGATTTTAATATTTTTCTTGGATGACTCTTTTTTTTACTTCTCAAAATACATGTACTTGATTTTCATGCCCCTTTACCCATTCCTATTCACCCTAATTACATTTTAAAAATCAATGTCTTCTTTAACTTTTTCTTACTGGAATATACTAAGGCCATAAAATTTACAATTTTATTATCATACAATAATGATTTTCTTATAATTGAAAGGCATAGGCAAAGTTCACTGGTGGTATTAGAGAGAATAATGATTATTAGCAGAAAAAGAAAAGAACTCCAGGTTGCTGTCTATAAAGTTCAGGTCTCATGACTGGATAAGGATTGAGGGTAGGGGTGGAGGGGGCAGGGTCACCACTCCCACCCCTGTGCCAGCAGACCTCCTGCTCTTTATAGGGCCCCGGTGTTTGGGACTCAGCCTTTTCATCCCAGGGTCCTAGAAACCTCCCCTTTCCTCCACATCTGCCCAGGTTAAATCACTCCTATGGGAGAATTACGGACACTCTTTACTGACAGACAACACCCTTAAGTAGAGACCAACAAATAGGCCTTGATGCCCATGGACCCGACCCTGGAGAGGTCAGGGGCCCAAGATCGCCTTCCAGGGCCTGAGGAGTCTTCTGGGTCCTGCACACCCTCCCAGCAAGCCCTCCCGGCTTGGTCTGTGTACCTCTCCAGTGATCCCCACACCTGTGTCTGTGTTGCAGGTTCCTGTACTGATAGCTGGGAAAGCCGTGACCTGCAGATCTCAGACTGCACCTTAGAGGACCTGGAGCTTGACAAGTGTTGGGATGCTTGAATCACATGTGGGGCCAAAGAACAGGAGCTGCCTGGCTGCTTGTCCTCCTCCAAGTTGGCTAATTTTTAGTGGAAGTTAATTTTTGAATTGTATAGATTTAGAATCATTTTTAGAGATATTTTGTATTTAATGTTGGAGCTTGTTACATTAAAAAAGATTGATCTGTTATTGGTTTTTCTTTAACAACTTTTTATGTAAAATAAAACCCTTGGGGCCGGCCCGGTGGTGCACTGGATGGTGCGCCGCTTGGGAAGCGCGGCGGGCGCTCCCGCCTGAGGGGTCGGATCCCACATACAGACCGGTTCCCGCTCACTGGCTGAGCGAGGCGCGGGAGCAACACCGAGGGAGCAACACCGAGGGTTGCAATCCCATTGCCGGTCCCCGGTCCGGTACGGGGGCAACACTGAGGGTTGCGATCCGTTGCCGGACACGGAAAAAAGACAAAAGACAAAAAAATAAAAATAAAAAATAAAAAATAAAACCCTTATGTAGAAAAGCACTGAAACATAAGGCAATCACCCTAGTGGCTGCCAGCAAGGCCACACTCTCATTTCACCCTCATTTAGTTGTACAAGTAACTGCAAATTTAGTACTTATGATAGGATCTTTGTCAATGCCTTCCTAGGCATGTTTTTGTCTGGAGTTTGTTCATTCCTCTGGAAGAGATCATGGAAATAATACTAGGTTTTACTAAGGTTTTCTATGATGATGCGGAATGTCAGGGTCTTTTATACCTAAATGTTAGTTTTTCCGGGTATAACATTCATGCTTCACAGTTTCTTTTCTTGAGTATCTTGTGACTCCATTTTCTTTAGGCACAAAGTATTGTTCTCAAAACAGGTAGATAAGATTGATTTTCTTTCCCTTATATGTCACTTCTTTTTTCTAGAAGCTCTGAGATTTTTTTTCTTTAAAGCCCAATATTGTACTAAAATATGACTTGCATTAGTCATTCTAAATCAACATCCCATGTACTCTTTTTTTTTTTTTATTTCCTTTTTTTGTCTTTTTTCATGACCGGCAACGGATCGCAACCCTCAGTGTCGCGCCTGTACCGGACCGGGACCGGCAACGGGATCGCAACCCTCGGTGTCGCGTCCGCACCCCGCTCAGCCAGTGAGTGGCCGGTCTGTATGTGGGATCCGAACCCTCGGCGAGAGCACTGCTGCACTCCCAAGCGGCGCACTGTAGCAGTGCGCCACCGGGCTGGCCCTCCCATGTACTCTTTTAATATACAGAATCTTCCAGGAAAGGTGGACTGAATTCGTAGATGATATACAGTTAGACATGTCCAATAACCACTGGGCCAAGAACTGGTTTTCATTTTGGTTGCCTCTGTGTGTTCTTTGTGTATTCCAGTGAGAGGAGAATCTGCTAACAGTAACATACAGAACATAACAAAGGCAACTAAAATAAAAGCCAGTAACAGAGCACACTGGTCAAACTCTTGGTCTAAATTACTCTATAGGTGGATGAAAATTAAACTTTAGGTTTGTCCAGCCTTTCTTTTCCAAATGGTAGGAAGAAGGACTTGATTACCCCAGGGAAGACCAAACCAGAGACAAGAATAACAAATTCTTGACTTTTCTGTAGAGAAAGAGAAAATATAAGAGACTAGATGTGAGCAGGATGTTATATAAATGAGCCAAAAATGGGCATTGTATATCCAATGGAATGAAACCAGAAATTGATAGCAGAAGGAAAACTGGAAAATCCAAAAATATGTGCAAATTCACAACATGCCCTTAAACAACCAATGGACCAAAGAAGAAATAATAAGGGAAAATTTAAAATGTCTTGAGACAATTGAAAGCAAAAACACAACATACTAAAACTTATGGGATCCAGTGAAAGCAGTACTGAGAGAAATTTATAGTTGAAAACTTATATCAAAAAAGAAAAAAGGTCTCAAATCAATAACCTAACTCTATACATTAAGGCAGTAGAAAAAGAACAGACTAATCCTAGAGCTGGCAGAAAGAAGAAAATAAATAGAGCATAGACAAATAACATAGAGAATAGAAAAAACAATAGAAAAAAATTAACAAAACCAATTGTTGGTTCTTCAAAAAGTTCAGGAAAATTGATACACTTTTAGCTTGATTTGGTAAGAACAGAAAAGAGAAAACAAATTACTAAAATCAGAAATGAAAATTACTACTGATTTTATATGAATAAAAAGAATTATAAAATAGTACTGTGAATAATTGCACACCAACAAATTGGGAACTGAGATGAAATGGACAAATACCTCAAAACACAAAACCTGCCGAGACTTGATCACAAAGAAATAAAAAATCGGAATATACATATAACTAGTAAGGATATTGAATCAGTAATGAAAAACTTCCCCCAAAAGGAAAGCCTTGGACCAGGTAGCTTCATTGGTGAATTTTATCAAACACTTAAAGAAGAATTAACAACAATACCCCGCAAACTCTTCCAAAAAATTGAAGAGGAGGTAACACTTTCTAAGCGACTCTAGAAGCCATCATTTGCCTCATATCAAAGCCAGACAAAGACATCAGAAGAAGTTAAAACAACAGATCAATCTGTCTGATGAACATTGACAAAAAAATCATTAACAAAATACTAGTAAACAGAATATTTAGAAGTGTATTAAGAGGATTATACACCACAACCAAATTGGGATTTATTCCTGGAATGTGAGGATGGGTCAATATATTTAATCACTGTAATATAGCACATTAATAGAATGAAGAAAAAAAATCCATAAGATGATCTCAATTGATGCAGAAAAAGCATTTGACAAAATTCAACATTTTTTCATGGTGAAAACATTCAACAAACTAGGAATAGAAAAAAAGTAGAAACAAATAGAGTTCAGATATGAAAAACAGCTAACATTAGTGAAAGTTTTCCTTCAAGATAGGAATAAGACAAAGGTGTCAGCTTTCACCACTTCTGTTCAACATAGTGATGAAGTCCTATCCAGAGCAATTCATCAGGTAAAAGAAATAAGAGGCATACAACTTGGAGAGGGAGAAGGAAAATGATCTCTCAGTGCAGATGTCGTGATTTGATATGCAGGAAAAAAAAATGAATCCACATAAACACAAAAAACCGTCAAACTGTTAGAACTGAGAAGTGATGTCAGCAAAGTTGCTGAATACAAAATCAACACACAAAAGTCAGTTGTGTTTCTATACCCTGACAAGGAACATTTTGAAGGAAAAGAGAATGGGTGCAGTGGCTTCCAAGCAGAAATGATGTGACTGTAAAGATAAGGGACCCATGACTAAGGGCACAAAAAGGAATGTTTCCAAAGCCCATATCCAGCAAAATCTCTTCTTTGTGTAACTGGGGATTCACCCATGGTGCAATCAAAGGCACAGTACTGACTGAGAGGGTTCTTCCCTTTCTCCAACTCAGTGTCCAAAATCCAAGTTCTGTAGACCGTCTGATCTCTCCTCGTTGATGAACAGATTCTTTGCAAACTCTCAGGTCCTGTTCTGTGCTTGTTTCCACATCTTCCTCCCAGTACTGATGGTCGGAGGTGAACCGAGGGGAGCCCAGGACACAAATTCTGAAGCTGAATCTCTCAGCATGCTATTTCAGCTTATGTTTGATATGCCCACATTGGACACTCTGCAGGTTTAACTAAAGATTTTTCTTCTCTTTAATATGTAAGATCCATTAGGGAGGGATCGTGGGTGCTGTTTCTTCTGAAATTTGATATATATGTTAGCATAGATTCTATTAAAATATGGGTATTCCATATAATATACCTGAATAAAGAATATAATTATACTTATTGCAGAATAATATTGAAATATAACACCTTGCATTTGAAATTTGATATATATGTTAGCATAGATTCTATTAAAATATGGGTATTCCATATAATATATCTGAATAAAGAATATAATTATACTTATTGCAGAATAATATTGAAATATAACACCTTGCATTTCCCTTTGTCATCTCATCTTGTTGCTAGGCTTTTGAAACTTTCTTTTACTAGTTTATAACAAAATGAATAGATAATGCCAGGAGTCCTGAGATGAGATGCACAAGTCAAGATTGATGAAGAGATTTTCTTGGGCATGAGTTGGAGTATCTTTGGATCCTAGCAGCACTGAGATTCAGAACTTCCACACAGTACTGTTCAGAAGAGTGGGGAACTTGGAGAGCAATGGCTTTATGAATTGTCAACATTTACAACTAGTCCTAGTTATCAGGATCAAAGCACAGAGATGATTGTCCTAATGTGATCATGTGGATGGAGCCAATGAGAACCTCAGAAGTAAACCCTCTGGGCTAAGGACCAATGAGTTCACCAGGCTTCCTTATGGTTTGGCACGTTGGAAGATGCTAGAACTGTCTTATCCCATACAGGGGTTGTCAAGGGCAAAAAACCGTCTTGGACAGGTTTCACCACCCCACATGAAAGTTCACATTCAGCAATAAGTATACTCACTTAGAAAATACAGTAATTCACTTTGGACTGGGATATATACCAAAGCACACCCGATGGTATTCAAACCCAACACAGCCAGCATTGATTATGTGACACATTGTAATAGACACTGGGAACAGAGAGAGAAGGAAGAGGACCTCAAAGAGGACTTGGCACATCTGAATGAGCCTGCATTCAGGAATCTGGTAGGTGTAATCTGGCATCCTGACTTTAACA
>NW_007735815.1:56102-58404 GCF_000696425.1 Galeopterus variegatus | reverse complement strand
AGCATTGATTATGTGACACATTGTAATAGACACTGGGAACAGAGAGAGAAGGAAGAGGACCTCAAAGAGGACTTGGCACATCTGAATGAGCCTGCATTCAGGAATCTGGTAGGTGTAATCTGGCATCCTGACTTTAACATTATACAGGCAGCCTAGTTCAAATAATTCACTTTAACTGTATACCTTCCACCAAATTGGGTCACAAAAATTACTCAGAGTTAAGTTGTGGTATTGAATCAGGAATTATTTCCTTTATTGCCTGGTACATGTGGGTAGCACGTGATGTACTGCTCAGGGCCAGTATCTGCAACTGGACCTAAGTCTACAGGCTCAACAATCACATACACTCTTACCGTTCTTTGAGAACCTGAGCATTGGGATAAGATTCATTTATCGTAATGGTTGCCAAGACTTACAGTGGGTTACAATTACCTGAATACTTTTAAACATTGCAGATTCATGGGCCTCAGAGCCAGAGAGAAGATCAGATGCAGTTGGTGCCAGGGTCTTGCTACTCAGCACGTAGTCAAGAACCAGCTGCAGCAGCACCACCTGGGCTCCTGGGTTAGAAATCCAGATTCTCAGGCCACCACAGTGCTGTAGGATCAGAATCTTCACTTCAACAACACCTCCAGGTAATCTAATGCATATTCAAGTCTGAACAGCCAAGGTCTAGGGCAGTGCTCCCAATAGAAACATAATACCAGCCCCACGTGTTCTAATTTTAAAGTTTCTAGTAGCCCCGTTATCGAACATAAAAAGAAACAGGTGAAGTAATTTTAATAATACCGTATTTTTATCTAACCCAATGTATTAAAAATATTATTGTTTCTATGCATGGCTATAGCCAGAATTCAAGTGCTCAGTAGCCACCGTGGCTACCATGTTGGACAGCACAGGTCTAAGGCACGCCCTAAATATTACATTTCTTTCAAAATCTTCAGGTGGTTCTAATCTATACTCAGGAAAGAGAACTACCGTTGCATGGAGAACATAAGAATGTTAGGTTCCAGAATTCAGCTAACTCCTCTATTAAATGGAGAGCCTGTTGCACTGTTGTTTTTTCTGGAGCCTTCATGGGGAGGGCTAGGTGGAGCAGATGCCTCACCTTGGAACTTCAGCAGCCTTGGGTTCAGGTGTAGAATTGCTCCCAACTGGGCTCCAGTTCCTTGATCTTTGAAGCCAGCCTTCTCAGCTGGCCATTTGTCTTGATCTCATTCTTCTGAGAAACCACTGAGCGAGAGAGCACAATAAACCCTCCTCTTGGGACTCTGTCTTCAATAAGTTGATGCAGTGGAGGCCGCAGGTGTATCCACATTTTAAATATGTAGGCTTCTGAAAATAGGCCAGACAGAAAGGACATCTGTTTGCTTCTCAAAAGCTGCTGCTGGGGTGAAATGTGCATAGTAATGGAGATTCCATGAGATGAATGAACTGGACTATTTCATCTTTACGTGCATAGAGATATTGTGCACCTACTGTGCGCCATCCCTGGTACTAGACAAGGAGGATAAAAATACGAAGACTCATGGCCCTGATCTACTGAATTTAAAATGCTAGTTGGAGGAAGTGGGAAATTCATCATTTGGCTAAGAGTTGAAATAGTGAAAGACAATAGAACTGAGCTGTCCAATAAAGGAGCCACTGAACACATGTGACTTGCCATCTGCAATGAGGCTTATCTAAAGTGAAATGTACTTTGAGTGTAAAATACACATCAGATTTTGAAGGCATAGTAAGAAAAAAGGTCTCATTAAGAACTTGAAATTTGATGTATATGTTAGAATGCTAATCTTTTGGATATTGAAATTAATTTGACTTATTTATTTTTTACATCCCTGTAAGGAAAATATAGCAAAATGGTCAGGATCCCTCAGATGTTCAGAATCTTGCCAAGCATGACCTAGTCTGTTTGATGTAAATGTTAACTGCACACGTGCGACCAGGTGTTCCCTGGCTATTGTCTGATGTAGATGTGCGTGGGTACCCAGCTGTTCCTGGGTTGTCTGATTTAAGTATAGAGGACCAATGGCTCTGATCCCCATGCCCCCCTCCCTGCCCCCAGGATGCCCCAGCGGCAGGGAAAGGACCACAGGGGGGCTACTACTGCTGCTGGGGCTGTTGCTGACAGGACACCCACGGATGCCACCATGGCACTGCTGCTGCTGGACCTGGTGAAGGCTGCTGTAAGCTGCTGCTGCTGCTGCTGAGGAGGCTGGAGACTGAGGTTGCATCCAAATGGAGCATGCCAACTTTGCCAGCAGCTCCCAGGATCTTTTTCCAATTGCCTAGCTTGCGACCT
>NW_007735815.1:53318-55553 GCF_000696425.1 Galeopterus variegatus | reverse complement strand
CACCATGGCACTGCTGCTGCTGGACCTGGTGAAGGCTGCTGTAAGCTGCTGCTGCTCCTGCTGAGGAGGCTGGAGACTGAGGTTGCATCCAAATAGAGCATGCCAACTTTGCCAGCAGCTCCCAGGATCTTTTTCCAATTGCCTAGCTTGCGACCTACATGTGAGGGGTCTAGTGACCCAGCTCAACACATTCCTTAATGTGGCTACTGGAAAATTTATAGGTACATAAGTGGGTCACATTATTTTCTCTAGGTCAAAGCTGGTTTAGACCCAGAGCCCCTCCTCCTCTCCAGCTGGTCCAGCCTGGCTGTGGCACAGACCCATAGCAGCAGCTGCCAGGATGACTAAGTCCACGAGGGAAACTCCATTCATCATTTCCTAGAGCAGTCCAAGCTCTGATGTGATTGAGAAAAGAAAGAGTATGTCACATCTCCAGCCTGGGTATTGAGAATCTAGTCCTACCTACAGCTCCTAGGGCAGAGGATCCATTGTCCCAAAGAGCACATGCTGTGCCTGCCATTGAGTTGGCCTCAGACAGCACTTGCTGTATTAATAAATGCAATTCAACTCAATTCCCAGGACCTTGCTCTCTCATATTTGCCTTTTGTAGAAAGCTGAGAAGTAAAAGAGAATTAAGATAAGATCGAACTAAATTTCACAAGATTCTTCTCTTGCCTCCAGCTGCTTCTGAAGGTAGCTCAGATGTGGAGTGAGATTCACCTACAAGGGTGTTTTATGTAGAAGGTCCCTCCTCCTACCTCATCCACCTCTTGCCTCTTCTCTTTAATTCAATCAGATATTTAGTTCTGGCATAAGTGAGTTTATTACTGAAGACATAGAGAAGTACCACATGCAAAGGAGAGCGTTTATCCTGAAGGCGGTTGTACCTTTATTTCTACAGATGCATTCCTTACTAGAGATTAGGTCTTGAATATTCTGTGTATGATAAGATTTGGAATTTGAACAGAAATTTTTAAAACATCATCATTAATCCTTATGCAATGAATAATGCTAGTTTCACAAAGTAAAACCACATATTTAGATCAAGTAAATTAATTAGATGGAATCAGAAGTCTTTTCTAAAATCACATTCACTAGGCCACAATTACTTCTTCAAAAGAGTGTTTCCTCCATGATTGTAATGATTTGTGTTTAGAAGTTTGGTAAATAAACCCAAAACCTGTTCCCAGGCAATTTGTTCCCAGATAATCAGTCCACCATTCAAAGTCTTGTGCGTGCGTGCGTGCGTACGTGTGTGTGTGTGTGTGTTAGCGTATCAAAAGTAAAAGATATTTTTATAGTTTACTCTTTTCGTTATGTCACAACTTATATAAAATGAGATGTATTTCTTTTTAAAAGAGTTCTCAAATAAATTTCCTTGTGGTTTCCAATGACTCCTAGGTGAGCAGAGTTTGGAGAGTAAGAATGAAAATCCTGGACTCGTGGGGGTGGGCTGCAGAAGATTAGGTTATATACTGAGATGATCGAATTAAGTTCTTTCACTTCCTGAGCAATCATTTGCTGGGTTTTGCTGGCTACTCTGCTCAATTCAAATCAAAGCAAAAACACATTACAGCTCTCAAGTCCTGTTTTCTCATTAAGGAAAATTGAAAAATACACAACTCTAACTGAACATTGTGAAAATATTTTGTTAGACATCCTTTCATATTGCATTTGTCCGGATGTTTAGACCAAGGATCCGGAGGGCATGGGGAGCCGGCCTGAAAGACAGTTCAGGGTGTGGTTGCAGGGAGAGGGGTCCCAGCTTACCAAAGCTGGGGAGGTGGACCCCTCCATTAACCCCTCCACCCTCCAGATCCTGGTCTTCCACAACTTAGCCTGGTGGTCATTTATTCATTTACGTCAGGCCCTCCATTTCACTGATTCCATCACGTCTTTAATGATTTTTTCCCTCTGAGCCTTCACTTCATTTCTTTTCAAAGAAGCAGAAGAGAAAAATGTCACAGTTCTAATTAATCCAATGTAACTCTTAAAAACCAGAGAGTTTAATTCTCTCTTCAAGGTCCTCATTTTTCAAAAGGGGGAAGACAATATAAATTAATCACCTAGAACAGCAGAAGCCATAAACATTAGGAGCTGAAATATGACATTATTTCTTCTGCATTTTTCTTTCTTTCCTTACAGTATCAGAGAAATACACAGAATCAGCGAACCCAAAGTCTCCCTATTTATTGCTCTTTCCAGAGTATTCTAACCACTGTATTTCTCAATAGG
>NW_007735815.1:6453-53308 GCF_000696425.1 Galeopterus variegatus | reverse complement strand
GGGGGGGGGGGGGGGGGGGGGGTAGAGGGAAGCTGCCCCGTATCTTGTGTGAGCCGTAGGAGAACTGTGCTATGATCACTGAGACAGGAACCTTGAGGAGGAGCAGGGGGGTGGAGGAAGAAGATGAGTTTCATTTGGGACACCCACCTGCCTCCACCACCAGAGCCCAGTTCTCCTTCCTTACAAATTACAAAGAATGAGGAGTTCAGGGAAGCACCAGCTACACTCTACATCGTGCGGGTAAATACTGGGGAACAAACCACAAATCATACTCAAGAAGGCTTCAAGGCAGTATTCAGTTTATTTATTTGACCATTTGTTGAGCACTTGCTGTAAATGAAGCTCCTTGCGAGGCCTGAGGCCCACATAAGGATGAGAAAACCATGAGGTCTACCCTTTGGAAGCTCACAGTCTGTGGGAGAGACAAACACACTCAGAAAAAGCTTCAGTAGACCTCACAAAGGACTCTGCTGACGGTGGAGCCAGACCTAACTGGGTTCCAACCCTGGCTCCTCAATTTAGTTGTTGGCTTACCTCAGGTATATGACTTAAATCCTCTGAGCCTCAGTTTCCTAATCGGTAGAATGAGGGTAAGAAAAGTAGTACCTAACTCATGAGGCTGTCGTGAGAATTAAATAATAGTAATAACAACTAGCATTTATTGAGTCTCAAAAGCTCCAGTACTATATACTTGGCACAGTAAATAGTTGTTGGATGTATTAATTGAGCACTTATTATATGCTATATGCTGGGGAAATCGGCACTTAATAAATGATGTTATTGTTTTTATTATTCCTGTTGTTTTTATTATTTAATCTTCTCAGTAAGTATAAGCTGAAAATGATTGTCATGCCGTTTTTTTTTAGGTGAGAAAACTAAGGCTGGGGGACTTTAAGTTTAGCATCCAAGGTCACACTGTTAGTATATTACACAGCATGATCTAAACCCAGGAAGTCTAACTAAGTCCAGAGCCTGAATCCTTCGCCCATTTGAGGTATGTAAACCACAGAGCCCAGTTCAGCGCACATAATTAGTGCTCCCTTGATTTCAGAAAACTCCCAGAGCCAGGCTTGGGCATCTGAGTTTTTTCCTGTAGTTAACAGGGAGTCCCCAGAAAGTATTGATCAAAGGCCTAGCACAAGCAGAGGTGTGCTTTAGGGAGATAATTTTGGCTTCCATGAAGGGCCAGGGCTAAGGTGAAGCTAGTGAGGCACACGCCTCATGCACAAAATTTAAGGGGAAGCCAGGCTGGCCAGTTAGCCTAGTTGGTTAGAGCATGGTATTATAACACCAAGGTCAAGGGGATCCCCATACCAGCCGTCCAACAACAACAACAACAAAAACTGAAGGGAAAGCCGAAAAAACTCAGTCATCAATATAAACGAAGACAGAGTCAGGATACTGATTTTTCCTTTCGTCTCAGGCTCTGATATACCTCATCGAAGCACTATTACTAATCCTGTCTTTCTTTAAAATTTTGATATTTTGTTCCTTGTATTTTTTTTTGTGATAACTGAAGAAATATCACATTAAAATATTATTTTTCTTGGGTTGGCTGGTCAGCTCAGTTGGTTAGAGCTCAGTGTTACAACACCAATATCAAGGGTTTGGATCCCCTTACTGGCCAGCTGCCAAAAAACAAAACAAAACAAAATTATTTTTCTTGATTACTGAGTCTTTTGGTGCCCCCTTAATATTGTTCTTAAGGCAAGTGCCTTACTTGCCTCCTCTGGTCCATGCCCTTCTCCCATGACTTTATTCACATTTGCTCAAGGCAAAAAAACTGTTCGAGCCTCGGTTTCTACATCTGTGAAATGGGAATCATAACACCTACCTCCCAGACTTGCTGTGAGTGCTAGGTGGGATTTCTGCAGGTACAAACCTTGCTTTGTGAATGATGAATTGTGTGACTCATGTAGGATGTTATCTGATCTCATGCAGCAAGGTCACCCCAGCAGTGCCCTTGGCAGGGCTGGGAGTCATCCAGAATTTTCCTCTCTAAACCTTAACCCTTGTTCACATCACCTTCTGACCCCATTGCCTCTCCTACCCAGGAAAGACAATCACATAGAGTGGCTTATTCCTAAAAAAGTTCTTAGGCCAGCAAAAATCCTCCAAGAATTCACTGCAACTCTGTGATTGTGTTCTTTCATAAAATCCGTTCTGAACAAGGCAGTTGAAAACAAACACCGCTTCTTCCCCTGGTGTCAGGAAACCATACATTGTGTTTTGAGGCCTCCTGGAGAGAGCTGAAATATTCTTTTTCTCGAGGGAAATGAAACTCGGCCTCATATGCTGCAGTTGGGACTGTTTCCAACCTCACATTCAGGACATTTGCTATTCTCATTGTATAAGCCCGAGTCAGGTACACATGCTGGGACTTCTGAATATATTTACAAGAAAATCAGCATAATGCACAGTTAATATTCAGAATGTGATTAATCCAAAAGCCCTATTCCATGTTCCAATTATATCCACTGCTCCCCTACGTGGGCTGGGTTTTACTTAAATGCATATGGAGTCAATTGGAGCACCAGATTTATGGAGGCTGCCGAAAGCTTGGCACTCCAGTGGTAATAAGTTATATTCCTATTATGTGGTGGGCAATAAAACATCTGATATTTATTCTGCTGGATTTTGAGAAACTCTTGGAAAGAATCTAGGCTGCTGGAACACCGTGACATATTTCACAAACAAATGTCCCCTCTGAGGTCTGACTGTTTAGAGGAGCTGCGACCACATTAGAAACCTAGAGCCTGAGTACTTGAGGAGGTCAACCAGCATCCCCATCGTTACTGGTAGTTTCTCATCACCCTAAGATAGATACCTGACTCTGTCCTACTGGAAAAAGCACAGGCTATGTGACCTTAGGCAAGGACCTCAGACCTCTCTGAGCCTTTTTCTTTGTTTGTAAAATGGGAATAGCAATAGCAACTTCAAAGCTTTGTTAAAAGAATAAGATAAAATACTGAGATTAAAAATGCCTGTAACGACTGGCACATAGTAAGTACCTAACAGATAATTTTAAAAGAAGAAATGGAATTTACAAGTGAATAAAGGGATCAAAGTTAATTTTTTCAACTCATGAAGGCACTTATTAGAACAGTGTGTCCTCAAAGTGTGGTAACCATGGCTCTGGGGGTGTAGAAAATGATTTTTGATGGTACACGGATAGTGGTTTTTATTTTTAAAGTTAAGCACTTATTTTAATGTGTCTTGGGGAGAAATAACAAACATATCAACCACATGATTTTATGATGATTATTGCTTAGGACAAGGCTAAAGAGGATTGACTACTAGAACAAATCTTAAATTTAAGTAAATGAGGCATAACTAAAGGTATGGCAAAAATCTTGAAGGTGATATTAAAATAGCTGGGGTTTGGGAAGCATTATTCTAGAAGGAGAAAAATGGAGACAAAAAATTGAGGGGTTAGCGAAGGTCTTTTTAAACATTTTTTAAGAACATCAGGAACCACGTGAGGATGTGCAAGCATCCCAGGCTTATTCAGAATCCTCAGATGGTACCCATGGCCTGTTCCCTCCCATCTTCCATCTACAGGAAAGTACATCTGAAAAGAAGGCATCAAAAACAGAATCATTACAGAGATGAACTTGAATGTTCTCAAATTTATTTTTAAGCAAATGATTGCCCAACTCTGGTATGTAACCAATACCAAATTCAAGTTCAAATTATTTTCCAACATCCCTGGTAAACTGATGGCCACCCAGCAGTGACACAACGCGGTGGCTCAGAACAGCTGGTCTCCAGAATTGTGCTATGTAGGTGAATTAAAACCACCCTGGATATCTAAAACCTGAACCCAGACTTAAAAATGAGAGAGTTGGCCTCAGCTCTTTTAGCTAGAATGCCAACAGCTAGAGAGCTGCTAAGGCCTTTGTCATCTGCTATCCTAATTACAGAGTTCCCTGCTCCCTGCAAGATAAAGACATTTCAGGCTGGAAACTATGCAGAAAGTCTAGCTTCTGAAGCAGCAAGCATGGTGTTTGTCTGGTTGGGGGTGCATCTATTTTTACACAAATTTCTGAAGTTCTCTTGTGCACATGGAAAGAGGAAAAGCTAGTTTGCTTTGGCAAATGCTAAGGAGCTGAAGGCTTTTCAGATTATCAAGGGCAGGGGTTCTCACCCAGAAGCTGTGGGTAAGATTCAGAAAGTCTGTGGACCCTTTGAAATTATAGGCAAACCAGTGAAACCTGCATGTGTGTGTGTGTGTGTGTGTGTGTGTGTGTGTCTGTCTGTCTGTCTGTCTTTTTCTGTGTCTGAGTGTTTGTCTGCACTCATATATGCATTTCAGCATTTCTCTGGGAGAAAGTCCATGGTGTTCATCTTCATCACACTGTCAAAGGGACTGGTTTAAGTTCTATAAACTGTTTGGAGCTTCAATGATATAGAATCTTAAGAAAAAATGGAAGGAAGAAGGGAAAGAGGTGCATCAGTTAATAGAGAAGGAGTTTGGAGTAAAGCTGGGATAAGGGGGCTAGGAGTAGATGTGGTATGTGAGGGAAGCTGTGGCAATGGAAAAAGGAGGTTGAAGAAATATTTCTGTAGGTGATGAGTCCCTTCATCGTGTGGGAGAATTACAGTAAGTAAATGTGAGTTACTTTGAAATCATTCCTTGGATTATGAGACTGTTCTTTTGATCTCAACAGCTCTCTAGACTGAGCCATCTGGATCCCTGCATTATAAGCATTACACAGACACTTCTTGCCAGACCTCACCTCTCCTACCAGATGCTAATCTCCTAAAAGGTGGAAACTCTGGCTAATTCAGCATCATATTGTCCTCCACCACTGAAGTTGACACTCAGTAAATACTTGGTGAAGGAATGATTGTGCCTGCCTTCAGAAATAATTAGTTAAAACAGTTTGGGCTTTGCGTCCAAATGGACTTGGATTCAAATTGTTATCTCCATCACATAGTCATAATGTGTTCTTGGGCAAGTTACTTAACCACTCTCACCCTTGGTTTCCCCTCTGAAAAACAAAGGTGAACGTTCCTATTTTACATGGTTATTGGCATGATTCAATGAGTGAGTAGATTTCATGTGCTTAATACTGTTCCTAGCACATACAAGTCATGCAGCCAATCATAGTTACTGCTCTAAAACAAACATTTGCTTGAAAGACTGACCCTACATAATTGTTTAAAAATCATTTAGAGTCATGAACATAAATCCAAAACTGCCACTAACTTCAATAAAATATCATTTTAGGAAATAAATATTTGCCGAGAGGCTTCTATGTGCTTTCTATTTTGGGGTGTGCTATGAGTTAAATGTATCTCCCAAATTCATTGTGTTGGAAACTTGATCCCCACTGTATCAGTGTTAAGAGGGTAGGACATCTGATTATGTGAAAGGTGGGATCTTTAAGAGCTGATTGGATCATGAGGACTATGCTCTCATGAATGAATTAACCCATTCACAGAGTAATGGGTTGTCATGAGTGTGGACTGGTGACTTTATAAGGAGAGCCCATGTGAGAGCTCATGCCATCCTTGCCATGTGATCGCCTGGATTGCCATGGGACCCCATAGAGAGTTCCCACTCAGAAGAAAGTCTTCACTAGATGTGCCCCCTGGACTGTGGATTTCCCAGCCTCTGAAACTGTAAGAAATAAATTTAGTTTCTTTATAAATTACCCAGTTTCAGGCATTCTGTTACAAACAGAAAACACACTGATACAGGCTGCAATGATGTTATTCTTGCCCTCATGGGGCTGGTGGAGGGGAAGGCAGGAGAAGGTGGACTTTGTTCAAGTAGCTGTAAACCCAGTGGGTGCTACTCAGAGGAAGAGCTACATGCCACGGGAATGAGTGACAAGGAGCACTCGCCTGGACTTGGGGTCAGTGGAGGCTTCCCAGATGAAAAGACACTGGATAAGAGGGCCTAAAAGAGAATTGGAGGGTCAGCTAAAGAAAAGGGCTGGAAGAGTATGGCAGGTGGGGGAACACCATGCAAGAAACCCTGAGGCAAGAAAGCTCGGTGAGTTTAGATGAGCCAGCAAGAACACTAGAGTGACTGGGGTGAAATGAAAGAAGAAATCCCTCAGATTGCCCCGGGATAGGACTATTGCAGTAGTCCCCTGCCTGTTCTCCTTGTTACCACTCTGGAATCTCCCTTTTCATTCTCCCCATGGCAATCAGAGAGATCACTGAAAAATATTACTTGGATCCCGTTGCTTCTTTTTATGGCTCCCTGCTGCCAGCAGGATCAAGTCCAAGTTCCTTTTCTTGCCCTAAAATGTCCTACTTACACCTGCTGACCTCTCCAGTCTCATGCCACACCAGGCTCCACCTCATACACTGTGCTTCCAACTGCATCCTTTCTCTTCTTTACCTCGGCCACAATCATTTCCACCCTGGGCCTTTGCACCTGCTCTTCCCCCTGCCTGGAATGTTCTTCCCCCACATCCTGGCCTCGCTGCCTCCTGCTCACTACTCACGTCTCAGCTCTGCTGTCATCTCCTCCAGCAGGTTTTCCCTGTTTTCTCTACATGGATCCCACTGTTGTTCCCTGTCACATCGCCCTATGTGTCCTTCATGTTATTTATTATTTTCTGTAAGTATTTTATTTGTTGGTTTTCTTACTTCTTTCTTTTATTCTCCATTTTAGAATGCAAGCCGTGAAAGCAGACTTTAATTCACCATCCAGTGCTTAAAACAGTGTTTGTCATTGTGGGTTCTCAATAAATCTCAAATGAATGAATAATGAATGAGTGAACAAATGAATTCAATGTACGAAAACAAATGAGTATTGAGCAAATCTGAGGTGTGTTAAAGCCTTGCTTCTTCAACCTCACAGCAAGTCTGTCACCTGTGGCAGAGGCTCAGGTGAATGTGCATCTCCCCTGCCTTCCCTGCATTGTGTTCCCAGCAGCCCACTTCTACTTCCATACTGGCTACACTGGGGCTCACCCTCGATGTGGTCACTCCTCAACAAGCACGAAATGTGCCTCTGCAAAGTGCTGGATCCTAGCGTTGGGCATCCAGCATAATGAATAAAAGTACAGGCTCTGGGGCAGTCTGCCCTGGGTTTACATCCCAGCTCTGACATTTAATGGCTGAGTGAGCTTGGGCAAATCTCTTCACCTCGTTGAGCCTCAGTTTCTTCGTCAGGAAAGGGAGGCCTCACAGAGTGGTAGGGAAGAAAAGAGATGATTTCTTCACAGTGCTCAACAGAGACTGACAAGATTGAGGGGCAAGATAGTCAGGCAGGGACCGCCAAAGAACCCTTGAACTAGATTGGGAGTGTGAGGCCAGTTGGTTCACTCATAACTGGCAAAATGCAAATCAGCCAACTCCCTCTAGAGCAGACAGCATACGCAAGTGAACAATTTCAAAGCTCTGGTCATCAGCAACAACTCGGGTTTGCTGAAGATTTGCACTGCACTTGTGCATAGACAGAGTTCTTTCCTGGAAATGTGATTTATTTCATGATCCAATTGTTGATCCCTTTAATATCTCTCCTAAGAAGGTGCAAAGGAAACGTGAAGTGAGGAGCGGGAAGAGATACAAAGGAGAAATATTTTGCCCAATGTTTTCAGGCCAGATTCCATGTTGGCCCCAGGGTGTAAATGAGTAGACGTGACTCTTTTCCTTTCCTACTGTGTTTAAGAGAAATATTTGATCCATATTCTGAGTTTAAAAAAAGCAAGCTATTTTATTAATAGAAACTTAGTTTTCCTGACCCCTAATAAATAGATGATGAATAAATGTCAAAGAATACCGATATAAAGGGTGCCAAATTTTGAACCTGCCTAGGTCACCCAGAGGTCTCAGATGGACATGGTATCTAGTTCAGGCAAAGTCTGAATGATTGGGAGCTGTAATTGTCACTTTGGTGGTGGTGGTGGTGGTGGTAGTGGTGACTGATTGGTAGACCACCACCCCCATGGAGTCATTCTCTGTCTTTATAAGGAATTAGTCCTGTGTCCACAGGTCCAATTTCTTCAGCTCATGTGGTCCAGTGGGGAAAAATGCAGAAGAGGCATGGAATCAGATGGCTGCTTCACGATTAGCAACCGTGTCACATTTTCAAAATGAAAACTCTCGGGTGTCGTGCATCAGTCCTTCACATCACATCTGACGCAGAACTTTCTCCTTCCGACTCTACAGTTGCTGCACTTCTCCAGCAGCACTACGGCAGTCACGGCATTTGCCCCAACTGCCACAGAAAACTCGATTTCAAATCCAGAAAATCCCCGACTAATTATAAGGCTCAGGAATTAGAGATTCTGATTAATTGAATTTTCCAGTCAATTGAGTGCTAATTAGAAAATCTTTTGCTTTTTAACCCCTCTGGCTGGCTGGTTATCTTTCATTAAGTGTGGTGGTAAGCTCTTGTTCTGAATCCAGGCTGCGACACTGAAGAGCTGCGTAGCCCTGGGCAAGTTACTTAATGTCTTAGTTCTCTATTGCCAGATAACAAGTTACCTCAAACTTACTGGCTTAAAACAACACACAATTATTATCTCACACTTTCCATGAGTTAGAAGTCTAGGCATGGTTTAGCTGCATCTTCTTCTCAGGGTCCCACAATGCTGCAATTGAGGTGTCAGTGGGCTCGTTTCTGAGCTCAGAGTCCCCTTCCAAGCACACATGGTTGTTGGCAGGATTCAGTTCCTTGCAGTTGTTAGGACTGAAGTTTTTGTTTTCTTGTTGGTTGTCAGCTGGGTCCACACTGAGCTGCTAGAAGATGTCCATAATTCCTTGCTGTGTGGCCCTCTCACAACATGTTAACTTAATTATTGTTAACTTGTGTAGTGTTCACTATGATCCTCTGAAGTACATGCAGTTATTATTCCCACCTGGTAGATGAAAAAACTGAGGTTTAATAAAATGCTGTGATTGGTACAAGGACATCCATCTAGCAAGTGGCAGAGCCCAAATCAAAGTCAAATAGGTCTGACTTCAAAGCATGTATGCATAATCACTACAAGATGCTGCCTCCTGTTTGTCATGTCTTATTAAAATTTAGTTCAGTTTTATTTTGTCTTTTTTTTTTTTTTAAATCTCAGAGTATATCTCTTCCACACAGAATATGTAGGTTCTTGGACAAAGGAGCCATTTCTTAGACATGTGTATGCTGGGTCCATAGCACAAGTACTGGCATATAATGGATAGTAAATAAATGTTTGCTAAATGGATGAGTGGGTGGCTGTGCGATGAATGTTAAGATGAATGGCTGGATAAGATGGGTGCCTGGGTAGGGATGGTGGATGGATGGTGAATACATGGGATTGGAGCTAGGGTGGGTGATTTGTGGGTGGGTGCATGGATGGATGGAGGATGACATCGGTGATGGATTGGGTGAGTGAGTAGTCAGTGGATGGATGGATAGACGGATGAATGGATGGAGGGTGGATATGTAAAGGATGTGTGGCTGGCTGGGGATTGGGTGGTAGGTAGTGAATAGCAAGGCGGCAGATGGGGTAGATGGATGAATGAATGAAATGGAGGTTTCATAGTTGATAGACAAGTGAGTAAATGGACGGACGGATAGTTGGGATGAGTGAATGTGTTTGAAGGGGATGGGGCAGGTGGAGAAATGAATGGATGGAGAAACAGGGTGGGCGGAGGGATGAGTGGATGGCTAGGTTGGTGGCAAATAGGGTTGGGTGCGAGATTGCAGGGTGGAAACAGACAACAGCTTCTCTCCCAGTTGAATAGCTTCCTAAGTATTCTCTATTTTTCTTCTGCCATCATCTTATATTGCACAAATTGTTTATCAATAAGAGTTGCTCTGACCTGAATTCACCACTGAATTGATATCCATAAATGTATATTCAGATTTAAGAATACACAAATCCCAGGATATTATAGGGATTGGTAAATATCTGTTTTTCCAGAATGGAGTGAACTGAATGGTTGCTTAATAGGTGGATGGCACCAGAACAAAGACCACCAATAGGCTGACCTTAGGAGAAATCCTCTGCTCGATACAGCCCTGAACTCTGGAAGGCTGAGGGATGCATCAGATCCTGCCTGCCTGGAAAGGAGAGGAGTTTTGTTTTTCCAAGTGCTGATGGAATCATGCTAACAGAAGAACTGTTCATAGCCCTCCCAATACCAGGAGTGGGTATCTGGGTTCTCTGGCATCAAATAGGGCATTTTTGTGACATCCTAGCTCCACACCAGTGACACTTACAAAGTGTGTGGTAACACTAACAATTTATTGAGCATTAACAAAATACTATGTTAAGGGCATTAATATATGTCCCATTTAATTCCCAAAAGTGGCTCTAGGATCAGGTGCTGAGATTATCCCCTGGTTCAGGAATTAGATGAAGTCATCTGCCCAAAGTCACCCAGCTGCTAAGAGGGAAAGTTGGGTTTTGCAGCACTTCAATCTGACTTCAAAACTCTTACTATCCTTTTTTTTTTGGTGGTAAACTCCTGTCTGAGGAAAAGAGACCAAGTTCATTGACTAGCAAGAAAATTGGGGAGTACAGGACGGAGCTGGGACTCCTGTGAGTGATTCCCTGACACGTGGTTTTACTAAAGACATTGGGGGGCAATAGGAGGAGAAATGAAAGGAGAAATGAATATATCTCCAGACTGAAGATATATTCCCCAGATCTCCCTTAACCATGATAAATTTGGGAACACCTCCTGTTTAGCTGATGAATTGGAGAGGGGAAAAATTCTTAAATAATTGTAGGGTTGCTCAAGGAGACCCTGTTGGCTAGCTCCACTGAGCTTTGGATCCCAGAGAATGTTCCCAATCACCAGTAAGAACAAGAGAAAACTGGGAAGACTAAGGAAAAAATTGGGAAGAAGATGCCCAAAGGACTATAGACGGGGCTCCTGTGCACAGTACTTTGTAAATAGAACAGCACCCCCCGCATACCCTCCTTCCTCCTTAATTGTGCTGGATAATTCCCATTTGCCCTTGCACATCCACTCTTCACCACTCTCCATATGTGCCGTGCCCTGGTGGGGACCGGGGTGGGGCTGATATTTAACGGCTCTATCAGTGGCTCCCTTGCTCGCTACTTCTAACTGAGTTCAACCAGTGGGAGGCACCAGCAGGCGATAGAAGGGAGGGAAGAGAATATGGGTGAGCCATCTATTGCCCTCTACAGAAGGCCACAGCTCCTGTCAGGCAGCCCCGTCCAGTAACTGTACATCCCTGTGCATCTTCTAATCTAGAGGTGGGCATTAGTTGGTTTTTACAGCATTACAAACAACCCCCACATCTGAGAGGCTTCTGTAGCAAACATTTAGCCTTTTGCTCAAGGGTCTGTAGGTGGGCACTGATACTGTTGAATTCAGCTGATCTTGATCCAGGCTGCCAATTGGGTTCAGATTTGCTCCATGGGTCCCCTCATTCTGAGGCCAGCAGATACCTGGAACACATTGTTCTCATGGCAAATGATGGAAGCACAGGAGGCATGAAGCACATTTCCGGCCTCTGCTTGCCCTGCTTTTTACTTCAGAGTCTATTGACCCAAGCAAGTCACATGGTCGAGCCCCAAACAAATGGGGAGGGGGTGTTCCTTTTCTATTGGGAGGCATTGCAAGGTCACACGTTCAGACAGAAAAGGCTGACACCATACTCTTATCTGCTCCATGGTGGTAATGGCTCCCCACTGGCTTAGACCTGGCATTCAACGCTATCATGTGTTGGTTTCCCAATGCCCCACCCATGGACATTTTAAAAGAGTCCATGTATGTATAATTTTAATGGCTATTTTATTATTTAAATATGTTTGGTATCATTTTTTTCATTAAACTCCTCAAATTACACAGTTTGGGGCTGTCATCTGTTTTCTGAAGAACACAGTTACCCATCATGCATTTGAACTAAAGTTCACTGAGAGCCTTCTCTGTGCCCAGCTTGGGATGGATGTGAATCAGATTGACAAAAATAATGCTGCCTCCTTGCTGCGCTCACACCGTGTTCTGTGTACTGTGCTAATTCACCTCTATGTGTATTATCTAATTTAGTTGTCAAAAGCATCCTAGACAGGGGCTTCTGTTATCACCCCAGTATAAGGCAACTGATGCTCAAAGTGGTGGAGTGACTTACCAAGGTTACTCAGCTAGGAAGTAAAAGAGGCAGGATTCGACCCCAGCTCCACCTGATTCCACAGCCCTTCTCTCTTAACAACTGCATTTGACAGCCTCACATTTCAATAAAACAAGTGCTTTGAAAATATAGCTTCATTTCATCTTCATCTGTGCAACATGTTCAATTATTTGCCCATCTTACAGATGAGAAAAACTGAGTCTCAAGAAATTGAGCTCAATTCCCGAGGCTAAAAAATTGCACAGCTGAAATACAAACCCACTTCTACCTGACTCAAAAACCTGTTCCCTTTCTACAGCACCTTATGTTAATCAAGTCTACTCTTTCACCAAAACTCTGTCCTGAGCAGGTCCCAATGGGAACTTTGGCTGGCTCTGACCACAGCCAACTTGTACAGAGGTTGGCCTCCTCCACCCTCTGCTTCATTTGGCCTCTAAATTGTCTGTCCTCTCTCCAGGCTCTGCAGGCTCTCCATTCCCATGTCAACTGCTTTTGGGGGCCACCTGTCACCCATGTTTTACAACCCTCTCAAACAGCAAATCTGTATTGATTTCAGAACAACTCAAGCTTTAAATTACTCATTATGATTGGCTTGGTCACCCCAAGATGAGAATCTATTGACTGGACCAGGGGACTAAATCTAATTATCATCCCAGGAAACCCATTGGCGGGGCTGCCTGATGCCTATGGGGAAAGGAACTGCTAAAACAGGCAAGAGCTACCCGCAAAAACACATAGTACACAATTTAAAGCTGTCCATGGTCTTTGTCTGACAGATCAAAGTCCAGTGGCTTCCTTTGGCCATCAAATTAATTGTGAGAACTGTCCTTGAGCCATTTCTGTTATTAGTAATAGTAACAATAATGATGATGACACAACAATAGTTAATATTCACTGGCCACTTTGCATTTATTATCTCATTCTAAAGCCTCACAATAGCCCTGTCCCTTACTAGCTATGGGGTCCTGAGCAAGTTACTTAGCTTTTCTATGCCTCTGTTATCTTATCTGTAAAATTAGGGATAATAATAACATCTACATTATCACAAAATAGTAAAGGTAAAGTGAAGTAATTTGTATAAATTGCTAAGATCAGGAGCTAGGTGTGTTCTTACCAACATTTCTCATAAAGGAACAGAAACTCAGAGATGTGAAGAGACTTGCCCAAGGTCACACAGCTAACAAGGGGTGTTGCTTGGATTACAGTGTATTGATTTTTAAATGTTGCTTAATTACCAGCATTTAAAAGTGAAACTGATTTCCTGCTTCTCTTGAACATTTGAAAAAACTGGCAGCACTGGCTTCCCGTTTCTTTCTAGCATAATCACTGCTAACCAAATCTATTCTCTTGGTTCAGCTGAGCCCCAAAGTGCCAAACTTACCCACAGACTCTTGAGTGAAGAAACAAATTTTAAGATTTTGAGGTTGTCTGTAATGTTCTGGATCAAACACCAGAGTGCCCTGGATCTGATGCTGCTGCCCAGCCACTGCCCCATCACATGAGGTTTGTGCTCCCTGTTTTACCGCAGTCCCCACCACTCCCTACTCCCCGCATCTGGTCCCCTTCCCTAATTCATGATGGATACCAGGCCCCTGTAGGCACCTGAGGCTTTAGAATAGATTAGCACACTCAATGCTCACATTAAAACTTTGAGGGATGTTATCATCCCATTTACAGATACAGAAATAGGCTCAAGGAGACAGTGACTTGTTCAGGTCACACAGTCAGCAAGTGATAGAACTGGGATTCGAACACAAGCCTACACTTACCCTTAGAGCCAACCCTCTATGCCCCTCGCCAAGGTTCCTTCCCAGGCTCACAGGCCATAAATCCTGAGGCAGAGACCAGAAAGAAAAATCCCTGTCCATCTCTCACACTGGGGAAGGAAGGTAGAAAGAGAGGGTGCTCACGTCTACTTTTGGGTCTGATAGACTCCTCTGTGGCTACTCTTCTGAGCACAAAGTGCTGTTTCCAATGTCTGATGGCTCCAGCAGTGCAAGACCCTTAGTGGGGACAGCACAGAACTTACATTTATCCTCGTTTTGTGACCAACACAAAAAGCCTCCCGCATTCAGTTTATTTTCCCTTTTTCATTCTTCAGAACTTGAAGAAAGGGAAGAGGCAGGGAGGGCTGTGGTTGACAGCAACTCCACCCTCAGCATCCATTCCAGTGGGTGACAGCACCAAGGACCCCTGTTCTGACACCCACTTTGAAGAGACATCTTCCTCCACTGCAATAAAGCAGCCTTGCAGTTGTAGGAGGCCCAGCGAGAAAGATTTCTTTTTTTCTCCCTTTCCAAGTGCTGACAGCTTGGACAGAAACTTCCCAGAAGCAAACTTTATTCTCAGGGAGATGGACAGGTCTGAGCCTCAAACGTTCCCATGCATATGAATGGCTTTTTGCTCTGCTCCGCCTCAGCTTTGGCCATTGCACGACGAGGCTCTCACTCACTGCCTGTAGATGCCTCATAATTGCTCTGTGGGCTCAGCTTGTCCGTGCTCAGAGGGGCAAAGAGCCACTAGGTGGTGCTGCTGTCCCTACTTAATAATGACAGTGACATATATTAAAGCACTGTGGTTTCTTGTCACTGTGCTAAGTGCTTTACATAGATCAAATCATTTCATCCTAACAACAGCCTCATCAAGTGGGCAGTGAGGCACAGAGAGGTGAAGTCACTTATCCAAGGTCACACAGCCAGGAAGTATTGGAGACAAGATTCAAATCTGTAAACCAGTGTCAGAAGTTTTCTGTTGCAAAAATGTCAATGTAAGAACACCAACTGTTCCTGTCTACAAAGGTCTAGTTCTGTTTTGTTTTATTTTGGTTCTCCGCAGTTATGTCCTTCCTACTCTTTAGGTATTAAAATAAAATTGTTTCTTTTATGAAATGATAGAGACAGTAGATGTGTGTATGTTGTTGTTTTGTCTTGCCCTTAATAATAATAAAAAAATTTTTTTTAATTGCTATCCTATGTCTTTATCCCCTCCAAGCTCCAAATCCCCAAAATCCAAGATCTAGGACATTTATCCTGATGACCAAGCTATAGTGCTGAATTAGGAAGAAATTCAAGTTCCTACTGATCCAACAAGAATTAGGTTGGTAACTTTCTATTCCTAGTAATGTTTTGCTCCATTCCAAAAAACAAACAAACGAAAACACACACACACACACACACACACACACACACATATATGTGGAGCACTTACTATTCATCATTTATTCTAATAATAAATACTTATTGAACATCTTCTTTGTGCTAAGCTTGGTGCTAGGTGGTGGAAATACAAGGCCAAGCAAAAGAGACACAGTCAATCCCTCAGGGTCTACTGGGAGAGATGAGAACAAATCAAACACATGCACACACACATGCACACACGCAGATGAACTTGTGAATTATGAAGAAGAAGTAGAAGGCATGCTGTGAGGTGGCTGTTATGTGGACTAGGAAGTCAGGGAAAGCTACCCCAAGAAAGCTACTCATGAGATGAGATCTAAAGGATGAACAGGCAACCATTAGTAGGATAGAGACAGGGAGAATAACCCAGGCAGTAGAGCAGAGCATGAGCAAAGGCCCTGTGGCTCTAGTGAGAAGGACAAGTCAGAGGGCAGAATGGAAGCCAGTGGGACTGCAGCAGAGCAAGAGGAGAGGAGATGGCACAAGATGAAGGTAAGAAGCAGAGAGGAGCTAAGCCTTGTCTTATGGGGCTTATTCAGAGGTTGCCCTTTATCTCAGAAACACTGGAGAGCCAACGAAGGGATTTCAGTGTCCCCACTTGAGGAAGTCATTGATAAGATTTGCATTTTTAAAGATCCCCTTGGCTGCAGTGTGAGGGAAGAGATCAGAGGGGCTGCAGTGGGTGGGAAGATGGATTAGGAGTACATTGGGTAGTACCAACCTGACAGTCATATAAACGAGGACCAACATTTGAATTGAAAGCCAAGGTGTTCAGAGTCCTACCAAAAGGAAGGTCATCAGGAATGGAAATTAATCAGCTTTTATGTGTAGTGCTCAAGTGAGCTGGTGCACAAGTGTGATGCCATTCGAAAAGCCTGACCCACCTGCACCATTTCAGGTAGGCAGACCACCTTGTTGTCCCAATTTGCCCCGGACATTAGCACTGACAGTCCCAAACAAGGAAAAACTTCTCCGTCCTGGGCAAATTGGGACAGTTAGTCACCCTTATTTCAACACAAGATCTGTTGTATCAATCAGGGTACACCTGCACCTTGGTCTATCTGGCACTTCATTAGAATGTGCCAGGAAACACTCATGAGCTAACTTGAGACTTTTGCCTTTGTTGTGCCCTGTAGCATTTGTTAAGCTGCATTCTTTCTGTAGTGACTGGGATAAGCAGTCTTATGAGCAAGGTGCTTTGTTACCAACAGGCTTTTAAATGGGAATAGGATGTTTGAATTAGTCAAATATTCTGATTAATGATTATATCATGCAAAGGAATCCTACATGTCAAAGCATTATATTACAATGAAAATACACTTTTATTTTTCAAAATGTACTTGGCAAAACTTTATGATTACTTGCCTGAGCTGGAATGACAGACTGCTTGGGTTTGAATTGTGGATCTATCCCTTATAAGTTCTGTGACCTTGGGATTGTCTTGGCCTGTCTGTCTCTCAGTTTCCTTATATATAAAATAGAGAGAATAATATTCATTTCCTAGGATTATGGTGAGAGAAGGCATGTAAACTGCTGGGTGTCATACCTGGTGTACACTAGGCACTCAGTAAATGTTTCCTCTGTGTGTTTCAAGGATCCTTAACTAGAGAACTGTTGAATTGTCAGGTTGTATTTCACTGAAGACAGAGGTTGAGCACATTTTCATTTGTTTTTAGCAATATGGATATCCTCCTTTGAGAAGTGCCTGTTCACGTCTTTTGCCCATTTTCTTTTGGGGTTTTTTTTTTTTTCTAGATATAAGACGTTTGTTGAATATGTATATTGTAGAAGGCCTTTTCTACTCTGTGGCTTCTCTTTTCACACTCTTCATGGTGTCTATAGATGAGCAGAAGTTCTTTGTTTCAAAGTAGTCATGTTTTTCCTTTTATAGTTAGCACCTTTTCTCCTAGTTATGTAATTTTTGCCCACCCCCAAAGTCATGAAACTATTCTTCATTATTTTCTTCTAAAAGTTTATTGTTCTACTTGCATAATTAGATCCACAATAAATCTGGAACTGATTTTTGGATATGATCGTAAGGTTGGGTTAAAGATTTCCATATGGGAAATTGACACAGCATCATTTATTGAAAAGCATGGTCAAGTTTGTTTTTGTTTTTGCTTTAATTTATAAGAGTAAGATATTTCAACTGCAGTCATCTTTTTCTTTGCATTCTGACTTTTCCCATGAGTTAACACCCCCCACATTGCGCAGCTAAGAGAAAGCTGAGTTAGGGACATATTTTGTTGAGGTTTTGTGGGATATATTAATGTGGTTAACAGTTACTTCTTTGTTTAGTTAAATTATTGCTCATCATCCAAGAATAGGAATAACTTCCAGAAATACTGCTTTTATTCACCATGCCACCTCTCCAAGTCGTGACACAAAGGTTTAGGGCCGGATGTTGTCTCATGATATGAACAGGTCCTGTGGTGCTCACACCAGAACTATGTGGGGAAGTGAAGGGGATATGAGTTTTGAAATGAATGACACCAGAGGCTCCATTTTTGTTCCCATCATAAGATGTATAAAATCATAAGAGACAGATTTTAATCTCATCAGTGGTGAGTGAAAATGGAGGTTCTCTCTGGTGGAGTACACTTGATAATGCAGTGTATGGAATTATAAATGTACCAAACAATCAGAATTATAACAAAAAGTTTCATATCATATCAAAAGCAGAAATTCATAGAAAGGAGGAGACACATTTCTAATAGAATCAAAGATTAGGCTCTTAGATTGTTTGATAATCAAATTAATGAAGAGAAATAAATTTTATCAATATATTGCAGGATTATATAAAGTTCTGACTGATTTAATATGAAATGAAGATAACATAAAACTCTCTACAAATTTATATTAGTGACGGATTGGTTAATAAGTGTCATTACTTCCAAGAGTATTTAAATTTAATCGGTTCACACACACACACACACACACACACACACACACACACACACACACACGACTTGAAATCCCCAGAAATATGACAGCTCACATATGTAAGAATCTTGATAAAGGCTTGTGCAAATTTGACAACAATTCCCCAAATTAACATGGTATTACAGATAATTAAATATGACACCAAGATTTTTTTCTAAACTGTCATTAAGACAACATATTTCTGTCCTCTATGATGGAGGAAACACTGCAATATAGTTTTACTCTTTTGTTGTCATATGTAAAATTGTTGTCATATGTAAAAGTGATCAAAGACTATACAGGAAAAAGATAAATAATTAAATCAGGAAGAAAGGATTACAGATAGTTAATAAAAATGTTATTTTCTGGATTTTGTGAATCTCTCAGATTCCCCCCCCTCCCCGCTTTTTTTTCTTTGGTAGCTGGCCAGAATGGGCATCCAGATACTTGACCTTGGTGTTATAACCTCACATTCTAACCAACTGAGCTAATGTGTCAGCTCTCATTTCTCAGATTTCTTAAACTGGTTGCTTGCTGTGGTGTCTTCTCTAATTTTAAATTCATAAATATTCACTATTGAACTGAAATCATTTTTGAAATTTTTTTTCTTAAAATGGTCCACAAAATTGGACCCTGTAACACATGGATTGGCACCTACAGCCAGGCATCAGCTCGTCCTGTCCTCTCACCATGCCTCATTCAAAGACATAATCTCATTCAATCCATAATCCCAGGTGCCCCCATAGTACTCAATACATATGCACCCAATGCATACCTAAATTTTTAAAACATTATTAACGAAAAAGGAGAAGATGTTTCTGACATTTTGTTGAGGACATTGCAATCAGGGTGGCTTTGAACTTATAACCCTAGAGTAGCTGATTTTGCATACCCTCAGGATATACTCTGGAGCTTAAGCACTAAAGAATGTGGCTACAAGTCAGAGATGATTCAGGATTATTCACACTCATGTTGGATAAACCTGCTCTAAAAGGCTCTAAAGAGAGGTGACAGGAGAAAAAAGAAGTTGTAGGTGCACTGGGGATGTGAGAACCTACAAAAACTGCCCAGAGTCCAGTCAGTAGGTATGGCCTGAGAGCTGAGAAGCTGTCCACTGGACTCTCTGTCACCCAAGAGCTCTCTCCTGACTGATCTGGATGCTGCAATTATGTATGGCGCTTAGTAGCAATTTAATAAGACTATATTGATTGAACAAATACTTGCACCAGTTGAGATATCATTCTTTAGTTATGGATATCTTACGGTCTTCAAGAAGAGATTCTTTAAGGTCTAGGAAAACCCAGAAATTGCATGCAAAATATAGGCATAAACCCATTTTTCAGGGAGAAGCATCTATAAAATTCATCATATTCTCTACAGTGTTTAAGGCTCCAAAGAAATCAAGAAATACTGGAGTAAATGAAGAGGCAAGTACTCCTGGGAAAGACAATCCTAAACCACCATCCACAGATAGCAGCATTGCAGGACCAGAAAGGACCTTCGTGATGGCCTGGTGTGGTTGAGCCAACAGACCCAAAGATGGGACCCTTGATGGGACAAGGTGAGGATCTGTCCTCCACCTTTCCTTTTATGAACTAAAAATAGTCACAAGTTGAGTGCTTGTTGTATAGCCTGTGGCAGTTCATTCATTTATTCAGCTGACATTAACTGAGGCTCTACTCTGTGCCAAGCTCTGTGCCAGGTGCTGGAGACACATGGGGGCTGCTCTCAAGGTTCTCAGTGGGGCAGACACATGACAAACTATCAATAGAATGGGTCTGTCTTATTCATCTTGATATTCCCAAGCTTCACCTAGTGCCCAGCACGTAGTAAGAGCTCAATAAATAGCAACATCTCTAGGCAACGTGACAATATATGTCTGCCATTTGGACTTAGATAAAAACCTTTGTCAAACCACAGCCTGTCCAGCTATGTGCTGTGTGACTATGGGAAAGTCACATCATCTCTCTGAGACCTGATTTCCTTATATGTGGGATGGAAATTTACATCACAGGGACTCGTGTGGGTCACAAGAGCTAATCTGTGAAAAGAGTCTGGCAGGGCCGGCCCGTGGCTCACTCGGGAGAGTGCGGTGCTGATAACACCAAGGCCACGGGTTCGGATCCCACATAGGGATGGCCGGTTCGCTCACTGGCTGAGCGTGGTACTGACAACACCAAGTCAAGGGTTAAGATCCCCTTACCGGTCATCTTTAAAAAAAAAAAAAAAAGAAAAAAGAAAAGAGTCTGGCATATGCTAAGTGCTTGACAAGTTATAGCTATTGGAGTCAATATCATTACCATAATGTCAAAGAGCCCTGGTTAACAATCTGATCTCCGTTTCTTCTTCTGGGAAATAAGGACACACCAGTTCACCTGTCTCTACCAAACTAGGCTTCTAGGAATTAGGAATGATGGCATCTTAGGTGGGTGTAGAGCAGCATCTAGTGGAGTAGAAGGAAAATTGATGAAGTGTAACAATGACATGGGAAGAGAAAGTTTTAAGCCTGGAACAAAGGTTGGCAGAGAAGCCATGAAGGTGACCTGCATGTGCTGGGTGTCCCCAGCAGTGGGGAGGGGGGTCAGATGAGGGGACTCCCCGTATGCTGATGGAGGAGGGGGCTCCTCTCCTCTCCCTAGCCTCCCCGAGTGCTGGGTCTCTGGGTCCTGTGGGCACAGAGGCCCATCCTTCTGGAGTTCTGCTTCATCTGCCCGTGTCCAGCTAAGGGCACTGCCTCTGCTGCCCCTATGCCCAGTGCTCAGGATGCCAGGACAGTAGACGGCTCTGTGCAGGGCACAGCCAAGGTGTCCTCCGCAGCTCTGGGCCACACGTCAGCAGCTGGGCCCTGTGTCTCTCTGACATCAGGTCCTGGGGGTACTGGCTGTGCCCGTCTCTGCTCTGAGGCTCCATCCTGACCATGTGGCTCGGCAGAGAGGTTCACCATGCTGTCCCTTCCCCTTCTCCATGCTCCTGCCTTGCCTCACATCCCTGCCCACAAGCCCTGCTCATTCTGCCAATGGAATTTAGAAGAAACCAGTCTTCTCCCCCCATCCTCGTCTGCAGAGGGGGGAGATCCAGATCCTGGTAGGACCCCCTCACTGAGCCGTGAGGGGTGAAGGAAGAAGCCGTGTAAAGCCTGCAGCTCAGGAACAGGCGCACGGTGAGGGCCCAGGAAGGACAGAAGAAAAGAGCCCGCGCTTTCTGAGAAGACCATTTGCATGTCGGTGGAAATTCCTCTGATATATTTATCACTTACAGTCAGTTTTAAGGACATAAACAAAGTTGAAGTATTGGTGTCAGAGGTGAGTTTTTGTTCCTATGGCTTTATTAAAATGTGGATGAGAAAACAATGGATATTTTTTTTCCTTGGGGCTGGCTGGTATGGGGATCTGAACTCTTAACCTTCGCATTATAACTCCATGCTCTAACCATGTGAGCTAGCTGGCCAGCCATGTAAGTGGAAAATAGCGTTGTGAACACTGCCAAGTACAAATTTTACTTATAGTAACTCCAAAGGATTGAGGAGCAGGAAAGTGACATTTATTGAGTACCTACTATTTCCAAGAGCTCACCATTGCCAGCCACTTTTTAATCATCACCACAAGCTTATAAGGCAGGAATTATTAGTCTTGTTCTTGGAGACAGAGGCTCACAGAGGTAAAGTTGACTTGTCCAAAGTCACACAGCAAATGAGAGGACCAGAACTTAAACCTGGGTCTGAGTTCAGCTCTTCACAAATCACATGCTGCCTCTCTCAGAAACGCAAAGCAATAAATAGAACAATTCACTATTGGCCTGGGGAACTGTGTGTAGGAGCAAGTCAGGATGGGAAGAAATTATACTCCCAGGACATGGTGTAAATGCTACCAGCCTCCTGGGCAGCTTCTTCTGGGCCCTGAGAGCAACAGTTGCTTGTGGTTTCCCTGTGTCCCTCATAGCACCAAGCGTGGGCCACACCCTGGGTTGGTGAAAGATCTGGTCACAGGCCCCATCCCTCCCATGTCTGTCCCACCCTTGATGCAGAGGACAGCAGATTCTCCCAGGCAGGAGCAGAGACCCAGTGGAACTGATGTGCAGACAGAGCAGGGGCTGGTCATGGTATTCCAGGACTGAACAGGAGACTGAGAATAGGAAAAGCAACCAGCCCAGGAGGCAGAGAGTCAGGACCTGGGAGAGGTCAAGACCCAAGGCAGCCTCTTCTCCTCTGGCTCTTACCTCCTCCCAGTCAGGCTGTGCGTGTGCGTGTGCGTGTGTGTGTATGTGTTTGTCTTTCTGTATGTCTGTCTCCCTCCTTCCCTCCATCCTCTGCCTCTCTCTTCCCTCCCATTCTGTCCCTGACTCCATCCTTCTGCCTCCTCCCCCTCCTTCTCCATCTCTTCCTCTCCCCCTGAACTGCTCTCTCATCTCTGCCTTTCTCTCTACTTGCTGCTCGGTCTTTTCCTACCACCCTCCCTAGCGCCCAGGACAGAAGGTGCCACCTCTCAGCTCCTGAGTGTACACACCCATAGTGCAACCTTCCTGCACAGACAGACCAGAATCCATAAATTCCAAGTCCTAGTTCCTGGGACAACAGCAGGAGTGAGCCCAGTGTGGGTCAGGTTCCTCCTCAGGTCCTCCTGGCCATGCTGCAAATATGGCTGCACCAGGCCTCATGTGGGGGCCACCCAGCACCTCCTCACCATTCCCACCACACTCCAAGGAGCTCTACCACCTACATGGGATGAAGGCAGGTCAGGATCCAAGTTCTGCCCAGGCCTGGAAGCCTGGTTAGGCCCAGGTCAGAGCATGGACTCTGGAGCCAGACCACCAAGGCTTACATCCTGCTCCAGCACTTTTGTAAGTGGGATGTGAAGCAGCTTATGCTGCTGACTTGGGACAGGGGGCTCATCCTCTGTGTGCCTCAGTTCCACTGTCTGCAAAGTCGGGATAACAGCACCTGCTTCTCAGAGTTGTTGTGAGGATCAAATGCAAGTTAATGGGGAGAACTCAGCACAGTGTCTGGCACGTGGTAAGCCCTGTGCACGTGCTCCTGATCACTCTCATTATCACAGTTTTGTGACAAGACAGGGCAGAGCCCAGGAAGTCTGTGAGAGCCTAGTCAGTGCCCTGCAGAAACACACCTGCAGCTGAACAAGTTGGGTTTACTACTCATTACATTGAAGAAGAACGTGCACCATGGGGAACCTTGGGGTGTCTCAGTAAGAGAGCGTTAAAAAGAAACTATTATTGGATTGGGCTTTAGTTGTATAATTTGGGTGAGAGTCTAAGGAAGCTCCAGACTGGATGCTGTCAGAAGGTGGGGGAAATGCTATCAATGGTTATCTCAGTACATCATATCAATGGGAAGGGTACACAAGAGAAAGGATAGAGCTGTCACTGTAATGAAGCAGCAGCCATTCACTTCAGCCAAGAGAGAAGGATGTTTGGCATTTCGTGGACTAGCACTTGGATTTATGGATGCTGGTCTGTCTGTGCAGGAAAGGTGCGCTAACGTTGTGTAGGCTGAGAAGGATGTTTGGCATTTTTCAGGATCAGGAGTTCTACGTTCTTATGGTCTCAGAGTGACTGCCTTCATCAGCTCAGGCTGCGATAAGAAAATACCATTGCCTGGGTGGCCTAAACAACAGAAATCGATTCCTTACAGTTCTTGGGACTGGGAAGTCCAATATCAAGGCTCTGACAGGTTCAGTTTCTGGAGAAGGCCGTCTTCCTGGCTTGTAGATGGCTGTCTTCTTGCTGTATCCTCACATGGAAGAGAGAGAGAAAACTCTGTGTCTCTCCTTCTTCTTACAACAGCCCTAATCCCATTTTAGGGGTTCCACCTCATGACTTCATTCATCACCTCCAAACACCATGACATTGGGGATGAGGAATTCAACATATACATTTGGAGGGGGGCACACAGCCATTCAGTCTATGACAGTGACCTCATCCAACGTTAACATTTTGTGAGGTTGTTTATGTTCATCAGGACAACAGCATGGCCAACCTCAGGTCATCAGACACTTTTCTGGACATCAAGGGCTGCTTCTCTTTCTCAGGTCTCATCATTCACACATATTCATTCAACAAATACTTCATGAGCACCTCCCAAGTGTCACAGCCTGCAGAGGGCAGTGGGGATACAGCAGTGCACAAAGACAGACATGCCCCCTGCCCCTTGGGGCTCCTGGCCTAAAGGGTAAGCAGGGACAAGAGCGGTGACAGAGAAGGGGAAGGACAGGTGCTGCTGTCTGAAGGGCAAGTTGGGTTCCATGAAGAAGAAATAGCCACATGGATTGGGAAAGGCATCAGCCAGTGAGCAGGTGGAGGCAGCCCAGGACACACCTAACAGAAGAGGGGTGGGTTCGTGACAGGCAGCTTCAGAGCTAGGCTAGGGCTAGACCTCCATGGCACTGTCAAATGTGTTAATTTAAAGGAAACAAGGCAAACAGTTGATGATTTGTTACTACAAACCATGCTACACATATTTAGGCCTTAAAAATATGACCCAGGGGATATCTATTGGTGTGACAACAGATCTACAATATATGAAAGGGGAAAAAGAGTAGGTGTCTAACGTGTATGTCCAATGAGTTGCTCCAATGAAGAAACAGGTGAGTGTAAATGCTCACTCTAGGAGGCCGGAAGGGATCAGAAGAACATGCTAAAGTTACTGAAGGAAAAGAACCACAAGCCCAGGACACAAGACGCAGCAGAGATGTCCCTAAGGAGGGAAGGCAAACAAAACCAAACACACATAAAGGCTCATGCAGATGGGAGAAAACCAGGAGAATTCACCTCCAGACAACATGGACAGACATCTCAAAATGATGTGAAAGGAATCTTTTACAACCAAAATAGCAAACTATCCAGACAAATGAGATAGCCTATTCTCTTAAATTCTTTAACATGCACTTGAGTTTTGAATGCCAAAATTTACCCACCGTCTCAGAGGTGGGTTTAATTAATGTGCATGGAATACATATGACAACTCTAATGAAGAGAACAGGGGGTAAAAGAATCTATACAAATGCAAGGCTTCTGCATTTTATGTTTGTCAGAGCCAAGATTGCCCCAAAGTTAAACAGACAAGAACGACGTGAGTCAAGGCTATTGCAATGGGGGGAAGAGGCCAGAACTCACTCGGAGCTCAGCTGCATTGAAATAAAAGGTGGGAGGGTTTTGAAGCACTGAGGTGAGCGGCGGGAAAGGACTGGAGGACTTTAGGGGGGAAGTTGATCGATTGGAGGTGCCCAGCACTCTGAGTTATTCCTGAGTTGGCAAGTGTTGTTCTCTGTGATCAAGCCTCATGTGTTCACTAACTGGTACCCACTAAAGTTAGGCTCCTGCCCTCCCAGAGACTAAGAGACAGGGGCACAACCTTCCTGTATAATTCCATTTCAAGGGGGTGGCTCCCAGGTCTTTGAGAAAGACATTCCTGAGTTGCAAAACTAACCGCTAAGAGGCTTTTTTAAAAATTTACATCTCAAAGGAGCAGAGAAATAATGCACATTTAGAAGCTGTCTAAAGTAAATGCTCCAAGAAGAGGGAGCACAGGGACCTACAGTCAAGCCGAGGTGAACTTCAAGGCTGCCTTGGTCACTTCAGTTGGAAATTATTAACCCTAATTAGACTGTGAAATGATTATGATATATTGATAGTATTATGCCAATAAACAACAACTTAAACAAACATGAGACACTCATTAAAAAAAATCAGATAACATTAATAGTCCTACATCTAGAAGATACAAATAAAGCAGATAAAACATTCACATACACGATTTTGTGAAAATATGTTTTTATTTCTCCTCGTTGAATACCAAGGAGTGGCAAGGCGGGTCATATGGTGAGTGTCCCTCCCAGCCTGCCCTGGCACAGTCCTCAGCTGCCACCCCAGCAGGATCTGCATGGTGTCCACCCTTCTGTTCTTAGTGGCTCTCTGCTCCAGTGTTCCCAGGGTAAGGCTAGGAGGACACACAGGCTCTGATCCGAAAGCTGCCACTTCCTGCAAGAGCTGCTCAGCTAGGAACCCAGCTCCCCAGCATGTCCCCCTCTGCTGGGCAGGACCGTGTCCTGGACAGTGCAGCAAAAGCTCTGGGGCATGGCCAGGGGCAGAAGGGGCCACTGCCCTACAATTGAGCTCATCACCCTCAAGCAGAACACCCTCACCCCTCAGCAGGAGATGGGAAAGCTCCAAGGCTCTGATGGCAGACTGCAGCCTTTGTGTGCACCTGTCCCTCCATAACGTTTTGCACACGCCTGCCCCTAGTGTATGCCTTGCGTGCAACTTTCCCTCGCACATCTGTTATATGTGCGCTCACTTGCACATTCAGTGCACAAGCTCCCATTCCTCGCTCACACGTCCCAAAGGTCATCCCAGCAACTGGCCAAACATTCCGCACTTCACACTTAACTAAGTTGGCAGCTCAAGGAGAATGGCAGAGCTCAGCTGTCTAATCCGAGGATCCAACCTTAGCCAACTGCTCCGATGAGCTGTTACCTGGGCAAGCTTTGCTTCTCACCCCTACCCCTGGTCCTGGGGAGCAATGACCTGCCAGAAGGGCCTGGATACCTGGAGCCCACTCACCACACCTGCTGAGTTCCCAGGTCTGGCCGGGTCCACCCAGTTGCTCATGCCCTTGGATCAACCAGCAGGCCATCCAGCAACGTTGCACAGGTGCTGTGACAAAGCATCTGCAAGGAGATGTTCTGTGGCACTGCAGACCCTGTATTCCCTTCTATGGGTCCTCACTTCAATCTACAGGCATAGCCACCAGAGGAAGCAGGTTCTGTTTGCTCACAATTGCAAGGTGTCCTGCAGCTCAGCCAGTGTACTGGGCAAAGTGACTCTGTTTTGAACAGGAACAGAGTCACCCCTTTGTGACCTGTAACATCCAAGTGTGCCCAAGACTCCTGTACAGTGAAGAGTATGATGAGGGCCCTTGGAAAGAGCAGTAGAGGGATGACTGAGCAAGAGCAAGACCCCACAGTCACAGAGAAGCAGGAGGATCAGAGAAAGGGCCCCAATGGCACTGGCACTGACACTGGGGGTGCACTGTCAGTGTTTAGGACTTTTAGGGTCAATGCAGCCCTCTTTTCCTTCCTGCTCAGGTAGATAAACCTCCGGGCGAAGTGCTGGCAGTTCAGATGCAAGATGCCCCAGACCTCTAGTATGAGCTCCTGCCCCCAGCAAAATGTCATCACAAGCTCATACAGCCCTACTAGAGGTTTCCCACTGCTGCAGAGAAGGCAGGGTCAGGCCACACCTCACCCCGGGCTGCCTGACAGGTCCTCAAAGAAAGTGAGAAAGGAGGGGCCTCAGCCTCCCTCTTCATCTGCAGAGGTTTCCCAGAGGAAGACCCCAGGTGAAAAGGTGGCAGATAAAACAGGGCAGGAATGCCCTTCTAAGAGCTGCTCACCCACAGCCCACAGCTCCAGGCCCTGGAAATGATGCAAGAGTTCTCTGCTGCCACATAGGTGAGGGGACCCTCTGATGCTGCCACCAAATCCCCAGCTGGGTTTTGAGTCGTGCTAAGGACCTAGAACGGTAGAAGGGGACACTCCAGTGCATCAACAGTGCATTGGGGGTGAGACCGAGGCCACCTGCTGCCCCTGCAGGGCTCAACACGAATGCATAGTTCAACAGATGCAGGAGGGTCCAGTGGCTCTCCTGGAGCCTGCTGCAGCGGCCTCCACTATGCACCCTGTGTCTAGGAGGAAGCACAGGCAGCAGCCCCTCCTCTCCTCCTCAGAGCCCCTTCCGGGCACTTCTTCACTCTCCCTCCCCTCAGACCCCTTCACCTTGCTGAGCCCTGCTGCCTCCCCATTTGCAGGCACAGGCAGAGCTGACTTGTCCACTAGGACCACAAACCCATGGGTCCCTGTTCCCTCCCCCGTACCAGACATGGACTGCACAACCTCTGCCTCCTCTGCTCTGATGGCTGCTGCTAGAGTCTTTCCCCCTTCATGTTGAACCCCACGTAGGGAACCCTCTGCATGGGAAGTCAGAGGCCCTTTGCCTCCCTAGGCCTCAGACACACCTGCGACAGGGGCCAGTCCTGCCTTCCCCACCACACCCAGCAGCTCCAGAGTACAGTCCTCCACCCAAATGCCTGTGATCTCCCTCATCTCATCTCCTTCTCCCAGAGTCCACTCCCACTGGTGATCCTAGTGTCCCCTCACCCTGCTCTCCACTTGCCTGCCAACCACTGCCTCTGCAGGCAGCTCCAGCAACTCAGCAAGCACATCTGCCACTTGTATCCTCAGCCAGCTTCTGACTTTAGAATCACCCCCATGGACACCTCTCCCACTTCCCAGCCTCTCCTCGTGGGATCTCCTGCTGGCACCAGTGAGAACTTCCTCCCATCTGCCCAGGCCCTTCCAACACCCCCCAAGGGCAGCAGGGAGTCAGCCAAGGACACCACTAGCCTGCCTGCAGTGAGGTTCTGTGCCTCCACCCCAACCTGGAGACTTCCTGTCAACCCTAGAGCCACCGCCCAGTCCAGAGTTGGGGCTCCTCATGGGCAGAAGCACAGAGCCCCCACCTCTCACAGCTCTCTCCAGTCTGGAGGCCCGGCAGCTCCAGCTCCAGCCATGGCCCCCACCTCTATTCCAAGCCAGCCTTGGGCAGCATGTCACAGTCAAATTGGGGGGGTGGGGCTCATTACCCACAACTCACACTTTGGGCACCCACGGCAGTAGCCAGGTGGCTTTTGCTGCCAGCCCAGCTGTATTTCTCCCAGGTGCATCCACTGCCTCTTGCTTGGCAGCTGCCACCACGCACTCAGCACTGTGACCAGCATTCAGCCACACACTGGGTGGCTCAGCTCCACATTTGGCAGCACAGGCCTGGCACCCTTGAGGTTGCCCATTTCAAGGGCACCAATGGGCTTTGAGAGCAGAGAGGCTGTCGCAGATCTGAACTCCGCCTTCGCATCATCACTTGACATCACTGTAGTAAGGAGATGAGCCCCGAGCACCACACAGCATTATGGGGGAAGCTGGGGACTGAACACCTGGGGCCCCTCTAGCCAGCAAGCCACCCCAGTGACCATGGGACCTGCCTGCAGTAATAATAACCCTCTAAGGGGAAGCACTGTTGTCACAACTTTGAGTCACAACCCCAGGGGGCCTGCCCAAGCTCATACCAAGTTCAAGTTGGAGGCTGAGCATCACTGCAAGCAAGACTGCCTCTAGGGGCATGTCCATGCCAGCCTCTAACCCCAGCAACCCTGCTTCTCACATAGCCTCAGCAAGGAGGAAACCTACCTCTAGAGCCCCCTCCTCACCTGTCCAGGGTGCTGTTATACACACAACTTCTGTGCCATCCACCAGGTCATCCTCATCCTCCTCTGGGTCAGGATGCTTGGGGTCCCAGAGGAGGATGATGGCCTTGGGAGATTCCTGTAGAAGTAGCCAGGGTCTGTGATCCTCCCAGGCTGGACCTCATATGTTCCCTGTTTCAAAGGGAAATGCAAGGCTAGCCCTAACCACTGAGATCCTGGTGCAAACTGGAGGCCCAGAGATACAGCATTCTCTTCCTACCATCTTCTCTGCAGTTTGGGTCTGAATGGTGGGTGGTTTGAAGCTATTATCTTGTCTGATCTCAGTGGTCAGAGTCCTCCGGCCAGTAGACAAAAGCCCTGGACCTGTTTTCCTCCAGTTCTGGAGCAGGCAGGATACCCACTAGTGCCTACACTTGACTCTCCTTTTCCCATTTCCCTCCTAGAACCCTTGTGTGTCTTACATATGACTTAAAGTGTTGTTATTAACACTCTGTACATAATTCTCAAGTGTCTGTAGATTAAGTGTAGAGAAAGTATTGACTTGTATGAGTGGTGACACATGGAACTGTGGCCTGTCCAATGGAGTGTGGGAAGTAGTACAACTCAATGGCTACAGGGACTGAATATTTAAAATGTGTCTGGGGGGCCGGCCAGTGGCTCACTCGGGAAAGTGTGGTGCTGATAAAATGTGTCTGGGGCTCAAGGGATGGTTTGTAATTAAGCCCAGGATAAAGTGAGCCTAGGGGAGGGATAGATGGGGAGCCTAGTCTCCGCCTGTTGGAGGTACCACTTCTCACCCACCTCTCTGACCTGGCATACTCTGGATCAGCTCTAGGAGGTGGTATTCTACATGTGTTGGCTTTATTCGTGTGGCTTTTCTTTTTTGACTTTTTGCTTTTAATTCAGATTTAGGAAAATCATTTCCTCACATCTTACCTACTTACGTACTCACATCTCATCTAGAGAGCATGTGCCCAGTAACAAGTCTCCTGGGCTGAGACAAACAAGGTGAGAAAACTCATTTCTGCTCTGTAACCAGTACACAACTCTCAGTCTAGGATGTGACGTATTCCTGATTAATTCTTGTCCTCCTGCTTAAAAGAAGCAGAGGACCTCGGAGTACATATCTTGCCTTTTTCAGGATTAGAAATGGAAGGAGACTATTGGAAAGGGGCAAATATTCATGATATTTTAATTATAAAGACTAAAAGATTCACACCCACTCTGTAAAGTCATACTTTTACAAGTGAGAAATGGTCATGAAAATATCGAGTAATTTTCCTGAAGCCACCCAAGTAATGACAAATCTGGGGTATAGATAAGCCTGTCTCTATACTAAATCACTGCAAATATCAAACCACAATTTCTCAAAGACAATCCACCCAGGGTAGTCTGACCCCATAGCCCAAGCTGTGTCTCCACTACACCCAAATGTTGACAATGGAACCCTTGTCAACCATGTCAACACCCAGGAGACTCATCTTTCACATGGTGGAAAGAAGCAAGCCCTAGGCATTGTTCTTTGCTCTTTATATCAATCACGAAAACATTTCTTGAGTGATGACTCTATGTTAGGCCCTTTGCAGAACACTGGGTATGGAGGGATGAAAGACAAGTCTTTTTTAGGGGGCAATTACCACCCAGTCAGGGAGACAGATGATGAAACAACAACAACTTGGGTAGTACATGCTAGAGAAAGATCTAACTAAGGCTGGAGAAGTTGAAACTTTAGCTGGAAATGAAAGAGAAGGAAACAGTTGGATGGTGAAGGGGGTTCTGGAACCAATCCCCTATTGATAGCAAATGGCAACTGTGCATCCTGCTAGGGACACATATGGGAAAACTCTTACCAGTAGCAAAATCATGCTCGGCACATTTGCTGAGACCATTCTGGATTGTCAATGACTCAAGTGTTCACTAGGCTGAGAATGTTCCCTTAGCCAGCGGTAACTGCAGGAAGATGTTAAAATATCCCATTAGAGAAAGGACATATTCCCTCTAAGCTGCTGCAAGGATGTCAGGCACCTGTAGAAGAGATCAGATGTATTATTTAATAGACAAACAAGTAAGATAGGTGAGGAGACTAATGTGCTACTATCAGCTATTTAAATAGCAATTCTAACAACAAGAGCAAAAAACTTTTAAATTGGAGATGTAATATGTAAACCTACATATAATATATTTTCTAATAAAGCAGATTACAAAGGAAATATGAGAACTAATCAGATTAAATACAGAAACTCAGTATTCATCATTTCTGGGTATGATACAACTGTGTGTTTTCTACTTTTCTGAAATAGAAAAACCCACCAGTAATACTCAAGTATTTTATCTAAAAGAATCACACAATTTTACTGCATCCACCTCCATAACTAACAGATTCATATGTATGACATTCCAATAACAAAATTGCCTAATTCACCTACTTTAATAGAAGCTGTTTTAGAAAATAAGAAAAATGACCACGTGCAACATTTGCTATAAACCACATCAGAAAGTCGAGTATATCACAGACCTCCTCATACATAGCAGCTATGACAGAGAGGCATTGCAAAAAAGCTTTTTCTAGAAAAATCGCTGACTACTTGAGACGACTGAATGGTATTGGGCTATTGAATTGAAACAAAATGCTTTTTAAAAATTGATATGCCTTGTATTTGGCATTTTACCTATTACCTGGATGAAAAACAGGATAAAACTACAGAGTATTTGGAAGTCTATAAAGCACGTGAATATTTTTCCTTATTCTTACCATCTTTGCTGTTAAGATCAATTCAACTAACATCAAGTGATTCCACAACTGCAGTCAGTTGATGGATAAATAAAGGGGGAGAGGACACAAATATTTCTTAAATAAGCATTCCAATAATAAATGACCCGCTCAGGCGGTGGAGCAAAATCCATTCACCCACATCGAGGTGTGCTAGGATTGGTGACATGCCCCAAAGGACAGCATATAGAAAGGGAAAAATAATAACTTTACAGTGGAGTAGCCTGGAAAATGTGACCTTCACCAAGTGACGGAGGTTAATGTCACCAGTGCTGTCCTGTAGATCTCGTGTACTCCCAATGTGATGTGATGAGAAGGCACAGGGGCACTTCACCTCTGTTCTGTTCTATCCCAAAGTCCACAACCCCAGTTTAGTATTGACAAAATCCCAAGTTGAGGCACATTCTACAAAGACCAGTGCTCTTCAACACTGCCAAGATCATGAGAAACAAGGAAAGCAGGAGAAACTATCTCAGCCAAGAGCAGACCAAGCAGACTAAATGCAATGTGGTGACCTGGGTTGGATCCTGCAACAGGAAATTAATTAACAAAATTGATGTAAAAGCTGGTGAATCAAGCTCAGAGTTTAGTTAATATAAATGTACCAATGATGGGTCTTAGTTGTGACAAATGTACACTGATCATGTCAATTGATAACAGTGGGGAAAAGTAGATGAGAGGTGGACAGGATTTCTCTGTATTGTCATTGCAACTTTCCTGTAGTTCTAAAATCATTGGAAAACAAAAAGTTTATTAAAAGGAAAGGAAAAGGAAAAAATATAATTTCTTGGGCATCTGTTTGTGACAGTGCTGGTTTCAGGCCTGGGGATCAAGCAATGAATGGGACACACACATTTCCTTTCTGCTTCTAGCAGGAAGCAAAGACTTGAACAGATCAGTGCTGATGGGCAGCTGGATGGTGGGCTGTGAAGGAGGGTGGTGCTGGGAGGGAGTTTACTTGTAGAGGACAGTAAAGGGGAGAATCTGTGAATGGGCAAGAGATGGGAGAGCTACCACATGGGTGAGTAAGGCCTTGAGGTGGGATAGGAAAAGTCTCAAAGGAGGAAACAAAAAGACACCAGAGTGAAGAGGAGCAGGGGTAGGAGAGAAGGTCAGAGAGGAAGGGGGCCAGGACCCCATAGACCCAGGAAGGAGTTTGTATTTGATTCCACAGTCCTTGGTGTTAACTGCATGTATCAAGGGCAAAAACTGGTCTGAGCTAGTTCCCTTCCTGAGAGGGTTGCTATTATTAACAAAGTTTTCAGGCTGTTTTTCAGGGTATAAGCTGAGCATATGCAGAGAAAAAGACCTTGCTTGGTACAAGAGCCACCTGCCTCTGGATCTCAAGTATCAGAAATGTTGCTGCTGGAGTCCTTTAAAGAGCAAGAGTTCCTTTAACAAGGAACATCCAGCACCCAGCAGCTTGGTTGCCATATATGGACTGATTCAGAGCTAGCCAGTCAACTTCTGCCCAGCAGAGAGATTCTCTCAAACTTTCTCATCTCCCCAGCCCCTTAAATTTGCCTGAACCTTAGACTGGGAAGACACATTTGAGCTATGCCTTCTGTTTTCTTGTTGTTCTACCCACAATAAAAGCTTTTTTCCCCCTCAAAAGCCAGTGTTATAGTATTGGCTCCCATGCAATGATTTTTGGCACCCTAGATGGGACATAGTCTTTATGACCTCTCCCTGAGACACTGTAGCCTCCAGCTGTGTGTAGGTTCTCCTCAAGAACACTGAGTGGCCACCTAGACCAGTTTGTCCTGAGGCCTGGTTATGGGGTCTCTGCTTCTTTGCTGCAATGTTCCAGGCTCCTTGGTGTTACTTCTCTTTTTGAGTAAAGAAACAGCTCTTGAGATCAAGACATCTCTTGGTAAGTAGCCTCAGTACAAATGACCAGACTCTTATTTTTCTTTTCCTCTGGTTTCAGCCTTTAAAAGGAGGTCTTGGTGACTCGATAAAGGGAGGCTTGGTTCAGCTTTTGTACAGACAATCTCGGGTTGGGCAGACCCCAATGATAGGGAAAGACTAGGGAGTTTCCACTCACAGAAGTTCCCTTGGTTATTTGGATTGATTTGAAACTTGTGTAACTTGAGTGAGTGCGTATGTGTGGTCAAGCCTTTTGCTGTTTCCTTTCTCTTGGTTCTGACCCCTATTAGGGGGCCTTGGTTGACCTATGTTCAGAGGTCTTGATTAAGGAGTTTTTACCCCATTAATAGAGAGGAAAATAGGATTCACTTACAAAGTCACCTTTGGATTTCTCAGAATTTGATTTGGTTTGATGCCAGCACTTGTGCAGATTTGCTCTCTAGGCTATGTTATGTAATTGGTCTTCTAAATGTGTTAGATAGTTATGTGGGAGTGCGTGACTACTTAATTTGTTTAGAAGATGGGAAACCAGGGCCGGCCCGGTGGCGCACTGCTACAGTGCGCCGCTTGGGAGCGTGGCTGCGCTCCCGCCGAGGGTTCGGATCCCACATACAGACCGGCCGCTCACTGGCTGAGCGAGGTGCGGGCGCAACACCGAGGGTTGCGATCCCGTTGCCGGTCCCGGTCCAGTGCGGGCGCGACATTGAGGGTTGCGATCCGTTGCTGGTCACGAAAAAAGACAAAAAGGAAAAAAAAAAAAAAAAGAAGATGGGAAACGAAAACTCAGTCCCCAAGTGTAGCCCTCTGGGCTGGATTCAGCTATGAAAAACAGTTTGGGTTCATGTTAGTCTGTTTATGTTATAGTTTTGTTTGTTTAATTAGCACTGGCTATGTTCAAAAGAAAACTTTTTTAGAGAACTCTCATTTTAAACACCTGTCCTATAGGTAACTATGAAAAGATTAGTTTAACAACTAGCCTTAAAACTTTCTTGGCCAGATTGAGAAACAAAAATTATGGTCTAGAAAGTTATAATTGGCTCAATCTCCGGACAAAACTTGTCTATCTGTGTGCACAATCAGAAACTAACCAAAACTGTCTCAAAACTAAAAGGTCCTTTACAAAAACAAAGTACCAGGAAAAATTGTTGAAAACCTTTCCTTTTCTACAGAAAAAATGTTTGGTCCAGTATACAATCTTGCAGGCAAAGAAAGGATGAACGAGTTTCAGATTAAAGAGCATATTTAGAAACATAGTTTATAGAACATTCTGAGCCTCTAAGTCCTTTATGTGTCTATTTTTTTCCCTCTGCCTACTTTGTTGACCTTTCTGCAGGTCTTAAGACAACTCACTGTTTATGGCATTTCAAACAAGGTAAAGAAGAAGAGAAACTTTTTACTAAATTCAAGGCCACTTGGATATTTTGTTTTTCTTATACAATTCAGCCAGTTCTAGCTAAAATATAAACATTAAAAATTAACCCTAAACTCATTTAAAGCAGAAGAAAAAAGGGTTAAGAAGTTTTTCTTTAAAAATCAAACTGGTTCACACAAAGTCTGGTGCTCAGCCTTCATTAGATTACCTATCCGGGCTAATAAAGTTTAGCTATATGAAAAGCTCCCATTTTGACGAGGGTTCGGATCCCACATACAGACTGGTTCCCGCTCACTGGCTGAGCGAGGCGCGGGGGGCAACACCGAGGGTTGCGATCCCGTTGCCGGTCCCGGTCCGGTATGGGGGCAACACTGGGGGTTGCGATCCGTTGCCGGGCACGGAGAAAAAAAAAAAAAAAAAAAAAAAAAAAAAAAGAAAAGCTCCCATTTTGTTTGAAGTATCTAATTGTCTTTTATAAATGAGTGAGTTTATATTACTATCTCATGACTAAAATGAAAGCTATTGGGTCTTTATTTGTATGTATGTATATGTGTTTACGTATGTTTACACATAAGTACATATGTTATGTCATATGTTGGGTCTACATGTATCTATCTATACTTGTGTTTGTATACTGTCTACATGGTACCAATTTAGTTTATAAATAATGTGTGCTCATAAATTAAGTAAGAAGGCCTAAATGCTTTTCAAGTTCATGGGACTTTAGCAATATCCAATAAATAAGCTAGTTTTAAATTTGTTGACAGAATAAAAATAAAAATGTCTTCAAAATTGTCAGCATACATTTTTGCCCGGATTTACTGGTCAGAAAGGATTATATTTGTTTCTGGTAGATGTTTTAAGATATCAAGATTTGACAGACATTTAGAATTGTAAACCCAGAAAAAATGAAATGATCTTTGTAATTCTTTGATCATCAAACATAATTTCCTATTGTTGGTTTAATGAAAGTAACCATATTTTCTAAGTTATTGACAATGTGCACATATGTTTAACTTTAAGATTCTTACTTAGGTGGACACTTGATGTTCACAGTCTATAAAGTAGTTAGCAGGAAAATAACTTAAAACGATGACTGACCTTGTCTAATATCTCTGTGTTTTCTGTGATTTTTTTTTTTGTGTGTGTGTGTGTGTGCATTGTTCCTGGAGGTACTGCTGTACCAGCTTGATGTGTGGAGTGGAGAGAGAAAGGTCCTATTCCATCTTCTATTTCCAAAAATCCATTTAGTTTATTGTCCTCACATACAGGAAGTATCAAATATTAAACTAATAAGAACAGATATTACACTTGATCTTAGCCAAAAGGCCAAGAAATGATGATATCTTGATTTTCATAAGTAATTGAGATATAATTGTTACAACAAATAAATTAGGTAAGTGGGGTAAATGTTTATAAATAAACTTTTCAGGCAATTTAAAATCTTAAAATAATGTTATGTTAAGTTAAATAATAGATACTCTTGAAATGTCTGAGTTACTTCCAAATAAGATTTAAAAGGAAAAAAAAAAAGCCTAAAACATAAAAAGGCTTAATATACCAACCAATTTTTGTTGCAGGATCTGAACCCTTGACCTTGGTGTTTGAATAGTTGTAATATATTCATGAGTTTGTTCTTGACTTTTAAACTATATAGGAAGTCTAAATACATTTGGGTCTATTAATATATTGATACAGAACTAAATTTTTCCCCTATGTTAGAACAACAGGTTCTTCTTGAAGTATTGATCTATGCTTAATAGAATTGCAAGTGTTTTTTATTTTTAATTCTAAAATCTGTTTCTTTAATAGATATCTTCTAAATAGCAGTTTCTATTTCTGCCACATTTTTTCCTGAGATTTAATCTCCGTATTTTCAGGTTGGAAAGGCTGTCTTCTTCATTTACAATAGCAATTTCATTTCTTGAGGTAGGATCTTCCTCTTGAACACAGGAATCTGATTTGCAGAGGATGGTAAAGGAGAAAACCTGTGAATGGGTAGGAGAGGGGAGAGCTGCCAGGTGGGTGAGCAAAGTCCCTGAAGTGGGGAAGACAAGTCTCGAAGGAGGAAACAAAAAGGCATCTGAGTAAAAAGGAGCAGGTATAGAAGAGGGGTTCAGAGAGGAAGGTGAACTGGGACCCCGTGGACCTAGGAAAGAGAACGGTTTTGATTCCACAGTCCTAGGAGCCAAGGGTGGGTTTCACGAGTGTGCGTGTGGAAGGTAGGGGGGTATTCAGATGGAGGCACTGCATGGAGGTCAGGGCACAAGCTCGAGAGGCCATGCGTGGAAATGCGCTGTGAGCACAGACGTCTCCAACCCAAGGAGGCTGCATTGCAGACATGGCTGTCCTCCTCCTGACTGTGCTCTGCCTGAGCCACATGCAGAGAATTCACAGTCCCTCAGCGGCCTCAAAGCCCTTGCTTGGCCTGGGAACTAGCTCCCCCAGCCATCCCAGCAAAGATCCTGCACCCTCCAGGCCTCCTGTTCGCAGTGGCACCTTGACTCCTCCTGTGGGTCTGCCATCAGTGGCATCTCTCCTGTACCCAGGAGAGTTGCTTCCTTCGGCCCGGTGAGTGTGGACCAGATCTGGCCCTGATAATCCAGAGCATTTCACCATCCCATGGGCTGCAACCACACCCTCTCCTGTGAGTGCTAAGCCCGTCCTTGGGGAGGAGGTTCATTATGATTGTTTCCTTGTTTGGGTACTCTCCCTGAGCCCTAGGGAAACTTTTGGAGTTCTCTGTCTTACACTTTCCTGTTATAGCTAAATAATTCTCTATATTACACTCAACCTGTTTAAAATACTTTGTGGTTTATATCTCCTGGATGATCCAAATGAATACTTGAGTGATATTTTTCCTTCGTGCTGATCTCTGTGATTTTTCTGCAAATAGTTTATATTATTTGTGTGATATATTTCAAAATCCCATTAAAATATCACCTCCTTATTTTCTTCTTCATATTGTTTTCAATGTAACTTTAAAAGAAGTCAATTATAATAGCATGTATTATGGAAATAATAACAATACCTACTCATTACTGGATGCTTTTTCACGGGTCAGGCACTGTGCTAAGTGTTATATTGACATTAACTTGTGTGCTCTTCACCATGACACTCTGAAGAAGATACAATTATTCTCCCCATTCAGATGAGGAAATTGGTGCTGTGATTGGTGCAAAATCATCCATCCAATGAGTGTCGACGCTGAATCAATGTCGAGTCAATCTGGCTTCAAGGCCTGTCTGTGCAACCCCTTGCAGATGCTGCTTCCTGTTTATCATGTGATATTAAACATATACAGGCATTTCTGTTGTGTATTTCTCCACCAAAGGAATCACTGGGACATAGAGGATTCCTTTGTTTACCTTTAGTGCATACTGACCAAGAGTTTCTCAAATGGAGTGCATGCCTCATACTCATCCCAGCCGTGGAAAAAAGTGTGGCTGCTCCCCAACCTTACAAACAGTTGGCATTTCCTGACTTTCTTATTTTAGTCACTCTGGTGAGTGTGTAAGAAGCACACAGAAAGTTCAGATGCCTCTGGGCAGCACATAGATTCTGAGTGTTTGAAGGCAACACAAAGGAAAACTTGGTTGTCTTAGCCCATCCGGGCTGATATAACAAAATACCATAGACTGGTGGTTCATAAACAACAAAAATTTATTTCTCACATTTCTGGAGGCTGGGAAGTCCAAGATCAAGACACTAGCATACTCAGTGTCTGGTGAGGTCAAGCAGTAAGCTGGTTCATAGACGGTGTCTTCTCTTTGTGTCCTCATATGGGAGGAGGGGTTAGAGAGCTGTCTTTTATAAGGGAACTAATCCCTTTCACACGGTCTCCACCCTCATGAGCTAATCATCTACCAAAGGTCCCACCTCCTAATACAATCACATTGGGGGTTAGGATTCCAACGTATGAGGGTACCTCAAAAAGTTTAGGGAAAAAAATATCATTAAAAGATAATACCAACCTTTTCACGAACTTTTTGAAGTACCATTATATGAATTGGGGGGTGGACATAAACATTCAGTTTATAGCATAGTGTCTATTAAAATGTTTTCTTATTATAATATATTAAAACCATAAAATTTATGGTTTATTATTATAGCGTAATGATTTTCTGTTAATTGAAAGGCATAGGCAAAGTTTGGTGGTGCTGTTACAAAGAATAATAATTATTTGAGAAAAAGAACAGAGCCCCAGGTCCCTGTCCATGTATAAGATGCAGGTGTCATGACTGGACCATATTGAGGGTAGGGGTGGAGGGGACAGGAGCATCACCTCCACCCTATGTCATCAGAGCTTCTCCTCCTCGCTGGACCCAAGTGTTAGGGACTCAGCCTTTTCACCCTGGAGTCCTACAGTCCTCTTTTTCCCTTCTACATTAGTTTTACTATCCAGGGGGCCAGTCACCTGAGAACTGCCCAGGAGAATGCCCAGGTTAAGTCACTTCTTTTTTTTTTTTTGGTGGTTGACCACTACAGGGATTGAACCCTGGATTCTTGGTGTTATCAGCACCACACTCTATCCAACTGAACGAACCAGCCAGTCCTCTGGTTAAATCACTTCTGTGGGACAATTAAAGACACTCTCTGCTGACTGACAACACCCTCACACAGAGCAGCAGAAAGCTTAGTGCTCAGTGAACCTGACCTGAATCAATATTCTTCGTGCTCTTTTAATATGCAGAATTTTCCAGTAAAGGATGACTCCACTCATGATGACATACAGTTTGACGCAATAATCACTGGGCCAAGAACTGGCCATTAATTCCGGTTGCCCCTGTTCCATATGCAAACTGTTAGCAGATTCCTCCCCTGCTGGGCCTAGACTCTTGGCCTAAATCACTTTATAGATGGGGATTAAGCCAAGTGTTTGTCTAGCTGTTTCTTTCTAAATAGTGAGAAGAAGACCTTGACTGCTCCAGGGAATGCCAAACCAAAGACAAGAATAAGACATTGTTGACTTTTCTGTGGATAAAGAGAAAAGATGTGGGGCTGGCCCGGTGGCGCACTGGATAAGTGCGCCGCTTGGGAAGCGCGGCGGCGCTCCCGCCCGAGGGTTCGGATCCCACATACAGACCGGTTCCCGCTCACTGGCTGAGCGAGGCGCGGGAGCAACACCGAGGGTTGCAATCCCGTTGCCGGTCCCCGGTCCGGTACGGGGGCAACACTGAGGGTTGCGATCTGTTGCCGGACACGGAAAAAGACAAAAGACAAAAAAAAAAAAAAGAGAAAAGATGTGAGACTAGATGTGAGCAGGGTGTTAATGGTCCTCTATTATATGTTCAATGGAATGAAACTAGAAATTAATAGCAGAAGGAATATGGAAAATTCATAAACATGAGTGGTCTTCAAAAAGTTCATGGAAATATATTATCTTTTATCCTTTTTGTCTTTTTTCGTGACCGGCAACGGATCGCAACCCTCAGTGTCGCCCCCGTACGGGACCGGGACCGGCCACGGGATGGCAACCCTTGGTGTTGCTCCTGCACCTCACTCAGCCAGTGAGCAGCCAGTCTGTATGTCGGATCCGAACCCTCGGCGGGAGCGCCGCCGTGCTTCCCAAGCAGCGCACTGTAGCAGTGCGCCACCGGGCCGGCCCGAAATATATTATCTTTTAATAATGTTTTTTCACAAACTTTTTGAAGTATCCTCTTATGTGGAAATTAAAAACACTCTCTTAAACAACCAATGGGTGAAAGAAGTCACAGAGTGTTAGAAAATATCATGAGCCAAAAGAAAATGAAAACACAATATACCACAACTTATGGGATCCAGAGAAAGCAATGCTAAGAAAGAAATGTACAGAGGTAAATACTTACATTAAATGGGCCGGCCCGGTGGCGCACTGCTACAGTGCACTGCTTGAGAGCGTGGTGACGCTCCCACCGAGGGTTCGGATCCCACATGCGGACCAGTTCCCGCTCGCTGGCTGAGCGAGGTGTGGGGGCAACACTGAGGGTTGCGATCCTGTTGCCGGTCCCAGTCCGGTGCAGGCGCGACACTGAGGGTTGCGATCCGCTGCCGAACACGAAAAAAAAAAAAAATTAATAAAAAAAAAAAGAAAGAAAAAAGGTTTCAAGTTAATAACCTAAATTTACACATTAAGGAACTAGAGAAAGAATAACAAACTAAAATGAGAGCTAACACAAAAAAGAAAATATGAAAGATGACAAAATACACAAATAAAATAGAGAATAGAAAAACAATAGACAAGGGCCGGCCCCGTGGCTCACTTGGGAGAGTGCAGCGCTGGGATTGCTGAGGCCGCGGGTTCGGATCCTATATAGGGATGGCCAGTGCGCTCACTGGCTGAGCGTGGTGTGGACCACACCATGCCGAGGGTTGTGATCCCCTTACCAGTGTCATTGCTTTTTAATAGTTTTAAATTGGTTGATTTGTGGGAGAGGGTGATGCTGGGGACTGTATTCTACTGTCTTGACCAGCAGGGACAAAAATTTATTTTCTTACAGTTCTGAAAGCTAGAAGTCCAAGATCAAAGTGCCAGCACGGTCAGTTTCCAGCAAGGGCTCTTTTCCTGGCTTGTTGATGGCTGGCTTCTCACTGTGTCCTCACATGAGAGAGAGAGAGAGAGAGAGAGAGAGAGAGAGAGAAAGAAAGAAAGAAAGAAAGAAAATAGACAAAATCAGCAAAATCAAGAATTGGTTCTTTGAAAGATCAACAACATTGACAAAACTTTAGCTAGATTGACTAAAGAAAAAAGAGAGAAAACTCAAATTACTAAAATAAAAAATTGGGGACGTTACTACAAATTTTATAGAAATAAAAATGATTATATGAGAGTACTGTGAACAACTGTAGGCCAACAAATTGGATAACCTAGATGGAATGGACAAATTCCTAGAAATATAAAACATCCCAAGACTTCCTCGTGAAGAAATAGGAAAGCTGAATATGCTTATAACTGGTAAGGATACTGAATAAGTAATCAAAGGCCTCCCAACAAAGCAGACCCCTGTGCCAGATAGCTACACTGGTGAATTTTACCAAACATTTAAAGAAGAATTAACAAGCTTCCAAAAAATCAAAGAGGAGATAACACTTCCTCTTTCGATGAAGGCATCATTATTCCAATATCAAAGCCACAAAGACACTACAAGAAAAGGAAACTAAAGACCAATGTCTCATGAGAATTGGTAAAAAAGCTTTAACAAAATAGTAGTAAACAGAATATCCAGCAGCATATTAAAAAATGTACACTATGACCAGTTGGGGTTTGTTGGTGGAATGCAAAAACTGTTGGACATATTCAAATCAATCCATATAATACATGTGAACAGGATGAAGAGGAGTAGATTCTTGATAAAAGGATACATTTGGCCCACTTTCCCTCCTGCCCTTCTGCCTTCCACCATGGAACAAAGCAGCAGGAAGCCCCTCACGAGATGCCAGCACCATACTCTGACTTCTCAGACTCTAGAACCAAGAGACGAATACATTTCTGTTTACTATAAATCATCCAGTCTGTGGTAATCTGTTACTGCAACAAAACAGACTAAAACACAGGTGGAATAAGTTTCATAGTATGTTTTATTTAACCCAGTTTAAAAATCTTCCTTTCCATATGTGGCCCTAGCCACATTTCGAGTGCTTAATAGCCACAGTGGCTACCATATAGCACAGCACAGGTCTAAGGCGTGCCCTAAAAATTACATTTCTTGAAGACATCCAGGTGATTCTAACCTGCTCTTGGAGGACAGAACTAGTGTTTCCTGGGGAGCATGAGAATGTTACATGCCAGAATTCAGCTAATGCCTCTATTTAATGGACAGCCCTGTGCACTGTTGCTTTTTCTGGGTCCTTCGTGGGGAGGGCTAGGAGGAGCAGATGCCTTATCTTGGAACTTCAGCAGCCTTAGGTTCAGGTGTAGAATTGCTCTCAACTGGGCTCCAATTCCTTGATCTCAAAAACCAGTGTCTCCAGCTGAAGATTTGTCTTGATGTCATTCTGAGAAGCCACTGAGCAGAGAAGGCACAATAATCCCCCCCTAGGGGCTTGGTCTCCAGTAAGTTGATACAGTGAAGGCAGTAAATGTATCCATATTTCATATATATGGGCTTCTGTAAATAGCAAACCAGACATCACATCTGCTTGCTTCTCAATAGCATGCACCCTTTGCTGCTGTGGGGGTAAAAATGTGCATAGTAATGGAGATTCCATGAGATGAATGAACCAGGCTATTTCATCTTTACATGCATAGAGATATTGTGTACCTACTGTGTGCCATCTCTAGTATTAGGAAAGGAGGACAAAAATATGAAGACTCATGGCCCTGATCCTCTGAATTTGAAATGCTGGTTGGAATAAAGGGCGCAATCATCATTTGGCTTAGAGTTGAGATGGTGAAAAGGAATAGAACTGAGCTGTCCAATATGGTAGTCACCAAACACCTATGACTTTTGCCACCTGCACTGAGGCAAATCTAAAGTAAGATGTGCTTTAAAGGGGGGGAAAAAAAAAGAAAGCAAAAAGAAGGTAAGATGTGCTTTGAGTGCAAAATACACACCAGATTTTGAAGACACAGAAAGAAAAAAGGTCTCATTAATAACTTGAAAATTGATTTAAATGTTAGAATGTTAATCTTTTGGATATTAAAATTAATTTGACATTTCTTTCTATTTCTACATTCTCTAACACGGCTAATAGAAAATTTATAGCTACACATATGGGTCACATTATTTTCTCTAGGACAAAGCTGGTCTAGACCCTGAGCGCCTCCAACTCTCCAGCTAGCTGGTCCATCCTGGCTTAGGCACAGACCCATAGCAGCAGCTGCCAGGTTGACTAAGTCCATGGAGGAAACTCAGTTTACTATCTCCTAGAGCATCCCAAGCTGTGCTTTGATTGAGAAAAGGGAAAATATGTCATATCTCCAGTCTGGGTTTTGAGAATCTAGTCCTGCCTACAGCCCCTAGAGCAGAGGACCCAGTTTCTCTAAGTTCACATGCTATATCCGGCATTGAGTTGGCCTCAGACAGCACTTGCTGTCTTAATAAATCACTCCACTCCCTGGACCTTGCTGCAAAAGAGAGCAATTTATCCCAAAGGTGGGTGTATCTTTATTAATGCAGACACACTCTTTATTCTAGATTAGCTCTTGAATGTTAAATCTGTGTATGACAGAATTTGGAATTTGGACACAAACTTTTAAAACAAAATATTTGACCATTATTAATCCTTATGCAATGAATGGAACTAGTTTCAACTACCTTTTATCCACAAAGTAAAACCATTTTATATTTAGATCATGGAAATTAATTAGACATAATCAGAAGTTTTTCCTAAAATCACATTCACCTGACCAAAATCACTTCTTCAAAAGGGTTTTTTCTTCATGATTGTAAAGATGCATGTTTAGAAGTTTGGTAAATAAACCCAAAACCTGTTCCCAGGCAACCTGTTCATAGTCAGCCAACCAGCCATTCAAGGTCTTGTGTGCGTGTATGTGTGTGTGTGTGTTTCTTAATCACCGTATCAAACATAAAAGATATTTTTATAATTTTACTATTTTCCTTATATCACAACTTACATAAAAGGAGATGTATTTCTTTTTTATAAGTCCTCAGATAAGTTACCTTGTGGTCTCAGATGACTTCTAGGTGAGCCAAGTTTGGAGAGTAAGAATGAAAATCCTGGACTCGTGGGGGTGGGCTGCGGAAGATTAGGTTATATACTGAGATGATTGAATTAAATTCTTTCAGTTCCTGAGCAATCATTTGCTGGGTTTTGCTGGCTACTCTGCTCAATTCAAACCGAAGCAAAAACACATTACAGCTCTGAAGTCCTGTTTTCTCATTAAGGAAAACTGAAAAATAAAATACACAACTGTAACTGAACATTGTGAAAATATTTTGTTAGAGGTCCTTTCATATTGCATTTGTCTGGATGTTTAGACCAAGGCCCCCGAGGGCATGGGGAGCCGGCCTGAAGGACAGTTCAGGGTGTGGTTGCAGGGAGAGGGGTCCCAGCTTACCAACGATGGGGAGGTGGACCCCTCCACCCTCCAGATCCTGGTCTTCCACAACTTAGCCTGGTGGTCATTTATTCATTTACGTCAGGCCCTCCATTTCACTGATTCCATCACGTCTTTAATGATTTTATCCCTCTGAGCCTTCACTTCATTTCTTTTCAAAGAAGCAGAAGAAAACAAAAATAAAATGTCACAGTTCTGCTTAATCCAGAGGAAGTCTTAAAAACCAGAGAGCTTAATTCTCTCTTCAAGGTCCTCATTTTTCAAAAGGGGGAAGACAATATAAATTAATCACCTAGAACAGCAGAAGCCATAAACATTAGGAGCTGAAATATGACATTATTTCTTCTGCATTTTTCTTTCTTTCCTTACAGTATCAGAGAAATACACAGAATCACCAAACCCAAAGTCTCCCTATTTATTGCTCTTTCCAGAGTATTCTAGCCACCATATTTCTCAATAGGAACTGACATTTAAGGAGAATCAATTCATTCATTAATGACTCATTTATTCATTCCAGCTGTATGTACTTCATTTTGTTCTTCAATAGCAAATATGTCCCGAGGGCCCCAAGTGTCAGATGTCACACTCTGGGCTATGCAGCTGGGACCATATCTGGATGGTGGGAGGGTCATGCGGGTGACCTGGGCATCTTTGTCCGGAGGAGCAGAAGTGGACAGACACACACCCTCAGAGCTTCCCTGCTGACATGTGTGGGGCGGGAGGGATTTGACTTGCTCAGCTCAGGGTCTGGGCACCTGGGCAGTGAGGGGACCGAGGGGAGCTTTCCCAGGTAGTTCGTTCTCACGGCCAGCAGATGGCAGCAGAGATCGGCCTACCCGGTCTGGGGTTCAGCTCTGTCTGGTTGACACACACAGGCTCTTGCTTGGGGACTCGCACCCATGAGCATTGAACGCATTTGCTCGGTCTGAGACCTTCCCAGTCTCACAGGACACACCAGTCACCCACGCGAGCCGCTCACTCGTCACCCACGCTCTTTCTTACACTGTCACTCTCACCTACACCTTCTCTCAGACACGTGCTCGAGAATTTTCTCCATGCCACAGCCTAGATGCCTGCGCGGTCCCATGTCGTGTGCACACTGCGTGTAGCTGACCGACCCCAGCCCGCACACACACGCGCACCTTTTCAGTCGTGCACTTTTTCTCACAGCTTCTCGCACAGAAGCTCATTTTCTGACACACAGACCCTGTCTCAGCTGCCTCCTCCCTCGCCTCCATTTCCCTTGGAACAGAAATGCGTTGTTTCCTTCTGAAGTGTCTGCTCTGTCCTTCCAGAACGCCCGTCAGTCTTCGGGTGGAGCTACCAGCTCATCACATAATGCCCTGGCTCGGGGTCTGCAAACGGTGGCCCCGGGAAAGGCTGCGTGCTCTTCCCCAGTCTTACTGACGTATGATTGGCATAAAA
>NW_007735815.1:4174-5481 GCF_000696425.1 Galeopterus variegatus | reverse complement strand
CACCCCATTCTACTCTCTGCTTCTGTGAATTTGACTCTTTTGGATTCCACATATAAGTGAGATCATGCAGTTTCTGTCTTTCTGTGTTTGACTTATTTCACAGGTTCACCCATGTTGTATTAAATGGCAAGATTTCCCCCTCCCCCCATCCTGATCCTTCCTTTTAAAGGCTGAATAGGATTCCATTGTGTATATACCACATTTTCTTTATCCTTCACGTGTTGACAGACACTTCTGTTGTTTTCAAATCTTGGTTATTGTGAATAATGCAGCACTGAACATGGGACTGCAGATATCTCTTTGACATATAGATTCATTTCCTTTGGATATATACCCAGAGATGGAATTGCTGGATCATATGGTATTTCTGTTTTTAATTCTTTAAGGAACAGCCATACAGTTTTTCATAATGGCTGAACCAATTTCTCCACATCCTCACCAACACTTTTTTGTCTTTTCGATAATAGCCATTCTAGCAGGTGTAAGGTAATATCCCACTGTGGTTTTGATTTGTGTTTCCTTAATGATTTGTGATGTTGAGCACTTTTTCTTATACCGGGGGCCATTTGTGTATCATCTTTTGAGAAATGTCTGTTTAGGTCCTTTCCCATTTTAAAATTAGGTTGTTTGGGTTTTTTTTTTTTTTTTTTTGCTAATGTGTCGAGTTTCCTGTATATAACCCCTTACTGAATGTATGATTTACAAATATTTTCTCCGATTCCGTAGGTTGTCCCTTCACTCTGTTGTTTCCTTTGCTGTGCAGGTTTTCAGTTCATTGCAATCCCGGTTGTCTATTTTTTGCCTTTGTTGCCTGTGCTTTTGGTGTCATATCCAAAAACATCGCTGCCTAGACCAATGTCAAAAATCTTTTTCCCCGGGCTGGCCCAGTGGCGCACTGCTACAGTGCGCCGCTTGGGAAGCGCAGCAGCGCTCCCGCCGAGGGTTCGGATCCCACATACAGACCAGCCGCTCACTGGCTGAGCGAGGTGCGGGAGCAACACCGAGGGTTGCGATCCCGTTGCCGGTCCCGGTCCGGTACGGGTGCGACACTGAGGGTTGCGATCCGTTGCCGGTCACGAAAAAAGACAAAAAGGAAAAAAAAAAATCTTTTCCCCTGTTTTCTTCTACTAGTTTCATGGTTTCAGGTCTTACATTTAATTCTTTAAACAGTTTGAGTTGATTTTGTACTTGCAGAGGAAGCTCTTGAAAAAGCCAGCCTTTAGGTTCAAGAGATCCTTGGTGTGAAGAAATGACCCCTGACAGAAGCATCACTAACTGCACCCAGCATGCCGTCTCCACGGTGATCA
>NW_007735815.1:2512-3913 GCF_000696425.1 Galeopterus variegatus | reverse complement strand
ACTGAGGGTTGCGATCCGTTGCCGGTCACGAAAAAAGACAAAAAGGAAAAAAAAAATCTTTTTCCCTGTTTTCTTCTACTAGTTTCATGGTTTCAGGTCTTACATTTAAGTCTCTAAACAGTTTGAGTTGATTTTGTATTTGCAGAGGAAGCTCTTGAAAAAGCCAGCATTTAGGTTCAAGAGATCCTTGGTGTGAGGAAATGACCCCTGACAGAAGCATCACTAACTGCACCCAGCATGCCGTCTCCACGGTGATCAGGTCTGTGTCAGGAGGAAGGGCTCTGTGTTGAGGACACCAAATGGGAGAAGGAAGGAGGACTGAGTAGCTGGGCAGGGTCAGGTAATGCCAGCAGCACACTCGAGAGAAAACCATACCTTCTGCAGTGGTTGAATCATCCTTGTTAATGTAGATGGGCCACACATTTAGGAACATAGGTACTCTAAGTAGTGGTGCTGAGAAGTTGTGTTTTCAGTTCTGGATAGTACATAAATATTTTTCCAGTTCTGTGTTCAAATACACACACACACACTTTACAATGAATAAAAGGTAAAGCACCCCTACTATTTAGAAACTAACATAATCCATTTGGTTACATTCAAATGTTTATTAATTTAGTAACATCCATAATACAGTATGTTGAGCTTTCACAAATAAAAATAAAACATTTAGAATTTGGTCTGAGAATGCAGGACATGTCTATAGGAAACAAAATGTAAACACAAAACCCAGCAAGTTTGATGGTGAAAATAACACTTAGAATTCAACTTGTATTCTCCTTAATGTAACTAGAAAAATCACATTTATGAAATGTTCTATATTTTTCTGCTATGACTTCATATAATATTTGTATCAAGCAGAAAGTTCCTAGGTCTAACTGCCTTGTAATTTTCTGTCCATGTTTCTCTGCAGTGGGGGTTTATTCATTCTCCCCAGGGTGGACTGGAGACCTGGCAGTGGCCGGGCTCATCACAGGACAGACACTCAGGACACCCTGATCCAGAAGGAAATTTGAAGGAGCAAAAAATGGGCGCAGTGGCTCCTCAGCAGAAACTCCAGTAAATGTAAAAATGTGGGATCCATCTTCAACACAGAAGAAGGAAATGCTTCCTATGCCCATATCCAGGAAAATACCAACTCGCTGTAATTTAAGGTCCACACAGAGGGCAGTCAAAGGCCTTGTGCTGGCAAAGAAGTAGCATCCACCTCTCAAACTCACAGTCCAGAATCCCAGCTCTGTATTCAGTTGGATCACTCCTTCTCGGGGAGTAGATTCTCTACAAACTCCCAGGTCCCATGCTGTGTTTGTTCCCACATCCACCTCCCAGTAATGGCGGCCACAGGTGAAATGAGGGGAGCCCAGGACACAAATTGCATAGTTGAACCTCTGAGCAAGCAGTGGC
>NW_007735815.1:0-1284 GCF_000696425.1 Galeopterus variegatus | reverse complement strand
ACCAAGTGCAGGGAATAAGGGCAGCGTGAACACAAGGCACTGGGTACGTGGTTCAAAGGTGGAGCTGCCCATTTTAATGAGTCACCGTGATGAAGGAAGGGGTGCGTCTGGCCTAGAGAAAAGACTTGTCTGGAGCAAATTAAAAATAAGTCTACAAAGCCTACTATCGTTGAAGTCAAAAGATGAATGTGATCAGCAATGCAGGTTTTGTAGACTGAAATAAGGCTTCAGGTGATGGATCTCTATTTGACGGTGAATTCGTGGATGAAATAAGATGCGTGAACACTTACAAGAGAGGAGTTAGAGTGTTGCACAGATGACTAGGACAGAGAGAACCTGTGCTCCCGATTTCATGCAGAGGGTCAGGTATTGGTCACTGTATGAGTAGAATCATGAGTGTCAGGGAAGAAACTGCATAGAAGCCAATGGTGTCAGGGACATCATGGGAACCCAACATTGTTTCTAGGTGCATTTTTTTGCGCAGGCCAACCATAATCTCTTCATTTAAATGTCCCTTCCCTCCAGAGGTATGGAGTCTGATAGAATTTTCTGCAGCCAGGGCCACTGTTAAAGCCCACAGTGTACAGACGAGGATTCCAGAGTCTGCAACTCACCCTACAGCCACAGGAACAACCACCGCAGGTGCTTGATAATGAACCCTGAGATAAGGTCATTTAGTGCAGTGGGTGCCAACATTCACTGCACACTAGACTTATCTGTGGGATTTATACATTAGATTTGTGAGCATCCCAGCCAGAGAGAAATTCAGATGCAGTTGCTCTAAGTCTTTGTTACTGTAAGTGTGGTCCCCAGGCCAGCACTATCAGGAATTCTGAAACTTCCCTGTTCAAAATCTGTATTCTAACAACCCCAGGTAATTAGAGCACACTGTTTTGAGAATCCCTTGTCTGTGCCATGACGTAGATACTGGTATTTTCTGTTAAGATCACCAGAGATTCTGTGTTTTCAGTGCTGAGAACCACTGATGCTGAGGAGCATAACAACTTTAGGTGCCGGCTGATCCCCATAGGGAATGGCGGGCCAATTGCACTGGTGATTTTTCTTGGTCCCCTAGTGGGAAGGGGGCAGGGCATACAGGTTCCTTACCTTGGAACTTCCGCATCTGTGGGTTCATCTGTAGAACTGCTGTCAGTTGGGGCTCCAGCTCCTTGATACTGGACGCCAGCTTCCCCAGCTGCCGATTGGGCCCGATGTCATTCTTCTGAGAGACAATAGGGCAGAAGAAGCAAAAGAAATCCTCTCCACGGAGCTCCTTCTGCAATA
>NW_007735814.1:93223-109783 GCF_000696425.1 Galeopterus variegatus | reverse complement strand
AACATCAGTGCCTGGCATATGGTAGTTAGTAAATAGCAGTTTCTTTCCACCTGCTGAGTAAACATTACGGAAATATCCCTGATAACAACATTTGTAAGTCCCTTTCATAAAAAAATAATGAGGTGAGAGAGGCAGAAGGGAAGAGGAACCAGTAAGGGGCCATGAAAATCAACTACAATGTATATTGAGAAGTTAAAGTAAAAAAAATAATTAATTAGTTTAAAAAAAATCCCTTTCCTGATACCTAATGCTCTTTCCACTGACTGATTTTCAGCACTTATTACTTCCTTTCTAACCTAAGTTTCTCAAAAGACTAGCAAACAGGAAAGTAGGGATCCAGACATGAAGGCTCAGAACTGGAGTGTGCTCCAGAGTAGGCGTAGAAAGTAGCAACTTCTCCTGCTAGGAGCCTATGGCTCAGTCTGAGTGGGGAGGTGGCATAAAAGTCCTCAGAACCAAATGCAACACCCGTGACACAGGTAAGAAAAACAGTCACAAACAGCTACAAACTCAGGTGCTTCCTGGAATCAGACATATAAAGGACTGAAGTAGGCCTGTGAAAGAAAATGTGAACTGATGTGACCTGGGTGGAAAGGAGAGCTCCTGCCCCACATATTAGGTTTTGGAAATTGGTGGGAAATTTGCAGCTTATTGTTTATGATCCCAGCAAAATGCCTGATTATGTGTAAATTATAGAAGTAAAAAATGTTAATGTGAGTAGAAGAATTAGACTCCAGTCCTGGTTCTCATATTACCGCCATGAAAATCAACTACAATGTATATTGAGAAGTTAAAGTAAAAAAAATAATTAATTAGTTAAAAAAAAATCCCTTTCCTGATACCTAATGCTCTTTCCACTGACTGATTTTCAGCACTTATTATTTCCTTTCTAACCTAAGTTTCTCAAAAGACTAGCATACATTGGCCACTATAATTCTTCCACTCTGCCAGTGCTTTCGTTACTTTCTGAATAGACACAAGCTGCCAAAACTGTAGGACAGTTTTTCAGAGTTTATCTTACTGGGTCCTTCTGAAGTGTAGATGCTTCTTCCTTCTTGGACTTTTTTCTCTTCTCTGATCACTCCTTCTGTTTCTTCCATGGGCTCTTCTCTCTTACTATTAGTATTGCCCAGGGTTAAATCACAGCCTCTTTGTTTGTTACACTGTATCTGCAGTCTATGGAAATATTATCTTTTTCTTGGTTTCACTACCTCCTCCACGGTGATACCACAGGTAGACAAATGGATCTGCTGGAAGGATCTATCTAGCATTTACATCTAACCATTTCTCTTTCCTGCTGTATTCTCCTAGTCAGAGGTAGCTGACTAACAGATCACACAGTGTGTTTATTTCCGCCTGTTCAGAGAACTTTGGCCCCTGTAATGTTTCATTTTGTGTTTTTGACTTGAGCAACTTATCCACATAAAGAGAAATGAGATAATCCATAAAATTCCACTCCTCTGACTTTCAATGAGAAATTAGCAACACTGATAATGAGGGAAAGCAACACAGTCCTGGCTTATCATCCTCACCCTTCTCTCTTCTCTACCACTTCACTGGCATTGGAGGTTGCTACTCATCATCAAGCTTGTTATTTTATTTATTAGAATAGAATTAATAGGAAAGTTAAGCACTTTTTAATATAGATTCCTGTATCAAAAGTGGGGAATTTAAAGCTAAACACAAGGGCTATGTGTGTCAAGAAAAATTCAAAGAAAGAGGTTGTGTGTCCAAAGAATCAACTTTAGCAACATTTACGGAATGAAGCCAGCAGGTGTGCTCAGTGCCTGCATGCCTGGCTCCTGTAGGGATTGGGATTGTGATCACAGGGTGGGTCCTTAGTGCCTACTCTGCACCAAGCAGGGTACTGAGGGTTTTACATGTGGAGAGTGACGAGACATGCATGAAGCACATACATCCCAAGCTGTTCATCTGTGATGACAGTAACAGTCCATATTTGCACAACAAGGCAACCGACCAGCTCTACTGCTTACTAACAGATTAGACAGAAGTTTCAGGCTATAAGAGGTGAGTTCCCAAACATTAACCGAAAATAAAAATCCCTACAATATACTAGTCAGCTTCCAGTGGTGCTTTGTTAGTGGTACCATTTATTTCCTATGTGATGTTAAGTTAAATGAGTTCCTCTTCGGCAAAGTAGGACATTAATATCCACCTCATAAAATTATGGGGAGCATTAACTGTCCAATGTAGAAATGTAATGATGGTAGCTGACTTGTACTAAGTACTTTCAAGGTGGCCACTGTCTTTTTAACTTTACAGACGTTAACATATTCAACGCTCAAAACAACCTTACGAGGTAGGCTCTTTTATGTCACATTGCCTTTAGAGATGAGGAAACCGAGGGTAGAGGGGACGGTCACACAGAAAAGTGTGAGAACCAGCACTGAAAGTCAGACATTTTGACTTCACAAATCAATACATTTTATACTTGACCAATAGACTATGATGACTCTCACTCATCCTGTAGCATTTCATGTAAATTCCTTTACGACCAAACCTGGCTTTCACCTGCAACCAGACATGCAGTTCAACACTTCCTCCTGCTGTCTCCTGTGTCAGGAAAGCCTTCCTACTTATCTTTTAGTGAAGCTCAGAATTACTGACTCAACCTGTGTCTCCTTCCACAGGGGCTCACGTGGAAAATGTATCCCACATTTGACGGTACGCACGTTGGGCTTAGGAACTAGGTCTTACTTGGTTCTGTGTCTTCATATTTCCTGATAAATAGAAGGCAAGCAAAAACAGTTGCTGTATGAAGGATAAGGAAAGGAACAAATAATAAAGGTTCTACAAAGGTTTTAATACTGGGGAAAATAGATTCTATACGCAGCATTTAAATATGGAGCATTTAATTAGAATCAAATTGCAGGTGCTAAAATAAACCCATTTAAACGAAACATCATAAAATGTTTGTTACCATTTAAATTTAGCTACGTCATCACAAAGACGTCTATTTATAGTCTTTTTCATATTTATACAAAAATGAGTGTGGCAAGAAAAATTTAAATTTTAGTAGAGTCTGAAGAGGAATATCGCACAGGAGAAAAACAAACATCCCAAATGCATTTTCACGGCTTTTTCTCCATTTATTTCTTTTTTGCCTTTTTTGCTGCTCTCTATTATACAAATATTAAGTGATATTCCCTTTGTTTAAAATAGGATTTGCTTACATAGCATTTCACCGTTTTCATATTTTCTATTTCATGTTCATGTTCAGTTCATTTTTAAGAGGTGAATAGGGAACAGATACCTGTAACTGGCTATAACCAAAATGTTGGGTAACTATGACCCAGAGAGAAATCTCCAAAGTCAACTGGGAGCTGTCAATTGGAAATCTTCACATATCAAGAACTCACACAAATGAAATCAGGACAATTCTGAGGACAAGAGCCAATAATTGAAGGACTATAGTCACAGGTGAAAGTCCATCTATCCTGAAAAAGGCCCTAATACTCATCATGGGATAGGAATTGCTATAAGTGAGGTGGGGAGCTGAATTAGAAGTTGTTTAAAGAAAAGCAACATAAAATCCTTAATTTTTGAATTCCGATGAACTACAAAAAATTTTATTAATATTGATACTTAAATCAATCATAATATGAACACATTTGCCAATTTAAGGTGGCATAGATCTAAAGTTTTATTTAATGCGTGGTTTTTTCCTCTTCTATGTTCTTCTACCAGGGGGTACCTGCATCTCACTATGCCACCTGTTCCATAGATCTGAACACATTACTGTTTATGTCTAAGGGTTCCAAAACAAAATGTAAAAGAATAAATGTTATTGTTCTTAGCTCAGAAATGAAAGTAATTTTGAATCTCCAAATCTGACCTTTCGAAGCTTTTTCTACCTTATTGTCATTAACATCACAAGTGTTTTTCTAATCCATAGCTCACTCATTCAGTTGCTGGAATGGACTCTGGCCTCTCCTCTACATACATCTAGGCCTGTATTCAGGGATCCACCTTAAGGCTTCTGATACTTCATGAGCAACTTGAAGGCAGGGACCATTTCTTTTTAATTTAGAATCTGTAGAGATCTCACAGTACCTTATAAAACGTACAGAAAATGAAATCAAACACAAAGTTTCTGCTCATGAAAAGCCTTAAAAAGGGAGAAAATGTGAAATCCTCTTAACAGAAAATGTACACATTTGTAATTCCAAGGTAGTTTGAAGACTTTATACTTTAATATGCTTTAGGTAAATATCTTTCCTTATTTAAAAAGGAATGCATCACTACTACATACCTATTAGATTGGCAAAACATATAAACAAACAAAATCCTGACAATAAAAGTAATGGAGAGAGTGTGGAATAACTGAAACTTTCATTTATTTTTGGTGGGAATGCAAAATGGTAAAACTACTTTGGAAAATGGGTTTTTTGTTTCTTTTATACTGTTAAACATGCATTTACCATATGACCCAGAAATCCCATTTCTAGACATTTAACCAAGTTATAGTAGCTTTGTTCGTAATTGCTCAGATCTGGAAGCAACCCAAATATTCCTCAAATGAAGTAATGGAGAGAGTGTGGAATAACTGAAACTTTCATTTATTTTTGGTGGGAATGCAAAATAGTAAAACTACTTTGGAAAATGGGTTTTTTGTTTCTTTTATACTGTTGAACATGCATTTACCATATGACCCAGAAATCCCATTTCTAGACATTTAACCAAGTTATAGTAGCTTTGTTCGTAATTGCTCAGATCTAGAAGCAACCCAAATATTCCTCAAATAGGAATGGATGAACAAATTGCCACACATCCACACAATGGGATACTGTTCAGCAGAAAAAGGAAAATAATAATAACACATGGAACAAAATAGATGAATCTCAAATGCATTATATTAAGTGAAAGAAGAAGCAAGGCTTAAAAGAGGGTGTTTATGTTTATATGACTTTCTTGCAAAGGTAAAGCTATAGGGACAGAAAACTGGTCAGTCCTTGCCAGGGGCTGGGGAACATAGCAGATTTATTTTAAGAATAGCTGCACTTCCTGAGTGCTCACTGTGCTCTACCATCTTATTCCAGCCCTCCAAAACAATACTAAATGAAGTAAAAACAGTTTTTATCTCCATTTCTCAGAAGACAATGACATTAAAAAAAAACAGAATTTGCATTCAGGCCCTTGCTGTTAATTACTTCACTACTCTGTCTCTTACAGAGTTAGACACACGCCAAAATTTTAGGTGTCATAAGAGAGACTGCTGTAATCATTAACAAATACACATTTTTTTGTCCTTGAAAAAAGTAAGTGTACACACAAAGTTATGAAAATAAATATCAACAGTGTCAGCCAACTGAACACTCCAAATTATTACCTGCCTCAAACTCTAATATCTAAATTCACTTGTAGGAAATGAGTAAAAACATTTTCTCTCTCATAAAATTCCATAGTAAGTTCCTACATTCTGCCTTAATTATAATGATTTATAAATGTAAAATAACATGGAGATGCTATGAGTAATTGTAACATAACAAAGATTCCGGTACACTGCTATACCGAATTAAATTTTGTTTCTGAAAGTAATTATGACTGCACATATTATTATACACTACACTAGTTAAAAAGGTTTGAAATTTAGGCTAAATAGTGAAGATTGTTGGTATGCATGAGTGAAAGATTGTCAAGTATAAATTTAGCATAACCAATCAAATGATTTTTTAATTACAAAGAAATCTAAGTTATTATCACACTTGCAAACACATTTGTCTTAAGTATGACCATAAGAATCTGACGAGTTATTAAATTTGGCTGAAGAAAATGCTAGTGTAGTGATCTGTGTTTTAATTATTAAAATCAGAAGCACAGATCAATGGAAACTGTGAGCAAAATAAAATCACATATATATGAAAAACAATGAAATATCAATCATAATTAGACTAGCCTCCATGATGCAGAAAAAAAAAATCTGAAAACAGAACTACAGATGACACATATAGCTTATAGGATCAAGTACTCCTCAAAAAGGATAATACTAAAGAAACTAAAAAATATAATTATACCAAAGTGCATATTGAGAAAGTCTTATATCAAAGTGCCACTGTTTCTATTATGTATTCTTAGGCTTGAAATTACTATTTAAATGAGCTGGCCAGCTCGAGATATACCCTTATGTAATCATAAAACGGGGACATACCTACCAGGACACTGAGGAGGACACATCATAAAAAGGGAGCAAGATGGAATAAAAATAACTCCTATGACTGCTGGAAGGACATTTTTTAACTTATGTAATCATAAAACGGGGACATACCTACCAGGACACTGAGGAGGACACATCATAAAAAAGGGAGCAAGATGGAATAAAAATAACTCCTATGACTGCTGGAAGGACATTTTTTACTCCACAACAACTACTCTTCTAGAGAAGAAAGCAGTCTTTCCATCCCATCCTGCCTCTCCATCACAGGATAACTGCAAGAGAGTGAATTTAGGGGATACTGTGCCAAGGGTGAGTAGGAAACACTGGATCCTGGACTGAAAACAGTCTGATGCTTCGTTTTCAGAAATGAAAGGAAAGGCCAGTTCTAGAACAAAGCGCTAATAGTATTCAGGGAAGAGAGGCTGGCCTCAGTCTCTCTGGTGAGTGTGGTAGTGATTACCCTGGTGGAAAACAAGGAACATGTAGGGTCTATGATATGCTGAGATAAAAATGACAAATTTTAAGCAATGCACCTCACATAATCCAATCTTGTTATATACTGTGGGTAGTAAAAAGTGATTGTGGCAGATCACTAACTTAGAGTTACTTCTATTAATGTATGTACCTAGAGTCCATTAAAAAGCCCTTCTGACTAGAGTTTTTCTTCTATTTTTTCTGAAAATTCTGAGAACCACACATTATTATTTAGTGTTCTTTTCAGAGTATGTCTGATCTGAATCAATATACTTAGCAGCATAAATTGCACTTGGAGAAAAATTTTCACCCAAGATTTGTAACATCTCTACCAATAATAGAATAATAATGTTATGTGTACACTAGATGATTTTTACAGAATGGAATCACACTCCCTTCCCATGTACAGAAATAAATTTGAATTACATATTGCTATGAATTCTAATATCTGTGTAAGCTAGTAAGCTCTGGTACAGAGAGAAATAATCACAGTCTTAGAATCACAGAATCCTACACATCAAAGAATGTAAAAGCTTTCTTTTTTCTACACTAGCTGCTTTTTCACTCTTCAAAGTTCCTCAAATAGAGACAGTCCATCCTTTAAGAGACTAATGCCTCCTCTTCCCACCTAAAAGCCGATCGAAGCAATTAAAGATGTCATGTCACATTCTTGAAATGGTCTTATTAGTGTGTTAGAATATCAGTTTGTCTCCTTTGCACTCACTACTTTTTAGATAATATTACTTGAAATAATAGAGATTACTATATTCAAATCAAAACCTATATTGCCAATTCGATCAGGTATTTCAATAAAATAAACATCAACAAAGACAAAATCTCAAATCCTTCAAATGAGTAAATATACGTATTCTTATTTTACCTCAAGAAAATTACCAGGTTGAAAAACAATACTGATAATAATATTCTTTGATACTAACATTATCTGACTAATATTCTTCAAATTTGCTTTTAAAGAAAAGTGGTAGCAATCCATTTTAATTCCTTTTTTATTAAAGTATAGTTGTCAAATACAAATTGCATATATGAGGGTACTTCAAAAAGTTCACGGACAGATCATATTATCTTTTAATTCCAGTTCTCCACAAACCTTTTGAAGTCCCCTTGTATTTACAGTGTGCAATGTGATGTTTTGTATCTGTGTACATTGTGAAACTATTAAATCAAGCTAATTAACATATGCATTACCTCACATACTTTCAAATATTTCTAGCTAGGTAGCTCTTCCACTAAAAATCTGTACAGAGCAAGCTATTCATGCCTTCTCTTTAGGGCTGAATTATATCCTCCCAAATTTCATATGTCAAAATTCTAACCCCTTGTTAAAATGTGACTGTATTTGGAGATAGGGTCTTTAAAAGAGTAATTAATTTAAAATGAGGTCATTAGGGTGGGCTTTACTCCAATATGACTGTTGTCCTTATAAAAAGAGGAAAGGAGGACACAGATAGGCATGGAGGAAAGAACATGTCAGTGAGAAGATGGCCATCTACAAGCCAAGGAGAGAGGCCCAGAAGAAACCAACCCTGCTGACACCTTGATCTTGGACTTCTAGACTGTTGTCCTTATAAAAAGAGGAAAGGAGGACACAGATAGGCATGGAGGAAAGAACATGTGAGTGAGAAGATGGCCATCTACAAGCCAAGGGGAGAGGCCCAGAAGAAACCAACCCTGCTGACACCTTGATCTTGGACTTCTAGTCTTGAGAAATGTGAGGAAATACATTTCTGTTGTTTTACCCTATCCAGTCTGTGACACTTTGTTATGGCTGTCCTAATAACAAGTAATATACCTTTCTGCAATGCCTACATATAAATTTCTGATATGAATACCCAAGATTGAAATAACAGTTCCTGTCATAATATAAAATTTTAAAAATATATAATATTATACACCATGCACGTACATCATTCTTAGATGACATGTATTTTAAAAAACCATAGAAGTATAAAATATAATACTAGCCTTCGAAGAATTCATAATCTAAATACAGAAAGAAAATAACCCATATGAAGTAAATACTATGAGGCAATGTAGAACTAAGCACTCATGAGTGCCATAAATTATAACCACGACAGAAATTATGAATGGCAATTTCTGGGTACACTGGCTACTAGGCTGAAGTGAAAAGGAACATCTATATCAACAGAGGCATATATTTGTCTCCTGAGGGAATATACAAGAATATCGCAGTTTTTAGATTTTTAACTTTAGAAAATTATTTATAAGAGTAGTTTGATTTTTTTAAAAAAGATTTCCAAACACTATTAACCTATATAAAGATAAGAACAAATGTTTTTGAGTGATTATTGTACTGGACATAGCTCATAATTTTATATAATGTATATTAAATATGAATATAAATATGTTTTCTAGATCTCCCATAACAAAAGATCACAAACTGGGTGGCCTGAAGCAATGGAAATATATTGACTCATAGTTCTACAGGGCAGAAGTCTGAAATTATGGTGTCAGCAGGGCCATGTTCCCTGGGAGACTCTGTGTAGAATCTTTCCCTGCCTATTTTTAGCTTCTGGTCATGGCCTGAAATCTTTGGTGTTCCTTGGCTTGCAACTGCATAACTCCAGTCTATGCTTCCATCTTCACATGACATCTTCTTTGATGTGTTCACACCGTCTTCTTAAAAGAACAACAGTCGTATTGGATTAAGGACCCAGCCTACTGCAGCATGACCTCATCTAAACTAATAATACCTGCAGTGATCCTATTTCCAAATAAGGTTGCATTCTTTATTTTTTTTATTTTGGGGGGAGTATGTGATCTACTTTTCTTTACTGTACTTAAAAATTTTTTGTACTGATTATGCATATTCATTGGGTACAAAGCTGACCATCACTACCTGTGCCCAAGATGTGATGGTCAGATCAATACTGTCAGCATGCCCATTACAACAAACTGCAATTATTCCCAGTGTCCCCCACCCAACCTCTCCCGGCCTCCCTCACCCTCTTCTCTTCCACCCTCAGCAACCCTACGTATGTGCTCTCCTTCTGCAAGTCCAATGCACCACTGTGGTCCTTCTTTACTTCCTTTTTTCTCTCTTAGCTCTACTTAAGAGTGAAGACATGTGGCATTTTCCCCTCTGTGCCTGGCTTATTTCACTTAACGTAACATTCATCTAGCTCATCCAGTTGCTGCAAATGGCAGAATTTCATTGTTTTTTTATGGCTGAGTAGTATTCTATAGTGTATGCAGACCACATTTTCCTTATCCAGTCATCCTTCAATGGACATTTAGGTTGGTTTCATAACTTGACTATTAAAAATAGAGCCGCGATGAACATGGGAGTGCAGGTATCCCTTCAACATTATAATTTCCATTTCTTTGGGTGCATTTTCCCCTCTGTGCCTGGCTTATTTCACTTAACGTAACATTCATCTAGCTCATCCAGTTGCTGCAAATGGCAGAATTTCATTGTTTTTTTATGGCTGAGTAGTATTCTATAGTGTATGCAGACCACATTTTCCTTATCCAGTCATCCTTCGATGGACATTTAGGTTGGTTTCATAACTTGACTATTAAAAATAGAGCCACGATGAACATGGGAGTGCAGGTATCCCTTCAACATTATAATTTCCATTTCTTTGGGCGAGGGTTGCGATCCGTTGCCGGACACGGAAAAAAAAAAAGACAAAAGCCAAAAAAAAAAGTACATTTATATTTTGTGCTTTGCAATTTTATAAATAACATGGCTTTTGCCATAGCCAAATGATTTTTATTTTATACCTTTGAGTAATTTTTGATAAAAAGAAGGCAGCACAAACATATTCTGTGAGAAAAAGGGAAAATCATATTTGTATGTTTGCTTCAAATGGGTAACTCTATAATGCTGGTTATTTATGCACTTAAATCCTGACCTGGAATGACAGTTCATAGATAAAACACGAAGCTTCTAATTTCTAGAATTTCCTTCCTGAAAATACTTTCATGAAATCATTTCACATTTTACACTAGAGTAAGCCACTGACGCTAACTGGTTTTCTCCCAGCCGTTCTTATTGTCTCTGTAAAGCTAAGAATCACGTGCAGAATAAGAATGTTTTTCTAGTCCTTACACATTGCCACTGTGTAAGTGACTTTCTTTCCTCTCTTTGAACAAAGAGAAGAGTACATTTGCATTTGAACTTAACAACAGAGTACAGAAATAAAAAGGAAGTCCAGAAAGCAATGAATGTATGAATATTCCCCAAATACAATTATATAGTTTTGAATTGTTTTCAAATAGAGCTAATGTTTAAAATAAATGACTGCATGATAGAGGGAAAAAAAATGCATTTGAATCAAAAAGAACTGTGTTGAAATCCTAGCTATGGTAGCCCTAAGGAATTTTTATATCTATCTGGATTTTTCATCTTCTCACTGTAAAATAAAGGAAAGGTTATTTTGAGGAATATATTAAACATACGACTAAAATAACTACCAAATTGCCTAGCACAGAGTACTCATTCAACAAATGTTCCTTCTGTGGCAAATTTAATAGGAACAGGTAAAAATTTCTGTTGTATTTCTCCATTAAAAAAAATAATTTGTCCACCAAACTCTCGTAGATAATCTATTTTTATCTTTTGTTGTTTCCTTCTGCTTCCTTCAGAGCAAAATGTTAAAACTTGGGAGTGGGGTGGTGGGTAAGGGTAAAATACATGTAAATTACCTGAAGGTGAAAGTTTTGCTCATGTTTATTGTACACAAGGATTTTAGATAGGTAATGTTGAAAGGCAGCTGTGGCACGTGCTTTAACTCTCTTTGTTTAGTAGATAAAATATTTTGCTTAAAATTGCTGATGGGAAATTTAGTGTATATTTTAAGAAGCTGATACCTAAAGTCCCATCCCCACCCCTTGCCCCAACCCCTCAAGTCTTCCATAGAGCAACAAAAGAATTTTTGAAAGCTTACTGTGTGCCAGCTACACTATTTACATGAACGTTTGGGAATATAAGAATCTTCTAACATGTTAAGACTGGCAATTCAACTGACTTGGCAGCAAACACGTGAAACAAACTAAAAATAAAGATGTATACTTGTCCATATACGTTTTTTATACAAAAGTATAATGTAGACTGGGAAAATATGTCTTTTTTTTTTTCTCTAAAAGCATTTTAAAAGTCTCATTTATTTCAGCTCTCCTTTAAAGTACTGGTCCAAAATGCATTGGGGTTTTATTCAACAAAGGAATAAAGATCAAAACTGCAGCTTACAATATCAAGTTTTTAAAGATGTCAAATCTCAACAGCACTAAACCAGTTCTTCATTGTTCCTTATGTTATTCTTATTTTGTAAGTACTCAAACAGCCTGTGCAATTCTTCCCTGCTTCTTTTCTGCAATGATTTCCTTTTCAATGATTTAAGCAGTCTATTCTCAAAAGCAATGCTCAGAAATCCAATTACCATTCCAACACCACGCTTTTGTGAGCCTGGAGCATTAAACCATAGAATATGCTCCTCCTTGCCCCTTCCCACACCTCTAGCTCAGGCACTGTGCGTTTCCCTATCAAAAGGGGTTTGAGTTTTGTTTTGTTTTGCTTGGCTTTGGTTGGATAAGAAAAAGTGGCCATAAATTACCTTAAAACAAATGAAATGAAGAAACCAAAACTATAAACTTTCATGTAAAAATAAATCCAAGAATATGTACAAAGGAAGAAATATTGAACATGCAATTCCCCCCTAAAAATGGTGTTTGTCTATTTTCCTTAAAGGTGGTTTATAAATTATACATCGTAATGTTTTAATAGATACAACTAACACTTTATTTCACATTGAATATTGAGTTTGATAAATTAGGAGATTTTGAGGAGAGGACACCATGGTAATTACATTGTAAAAGGTAACTTCTCAATTTATGAATGTGTTAGTTCATTCATCTGCAGAATATATTGCACGTGTGTGTGTCTGTGTGCAGCTGAACATGTGTGTGGGAGCAAATAAAAATAAAGGATAGAAAATGATAGAGATATTATAGAAAGATTTCTAATTTAATTTCTGGAAGCAATGGGGAAAGACATTGACAAAGGGTCAAGCTAAAAAGAGAAGTCTTTAATTGGATTGAGGCTGACTAAATCTACTTACAACAAGAACTCTATATTTAAGATTTTGTGTAACAATGAGCCATTTCTGACCAGCCCTACTCTAAAAAAGAAAAGGAAGGTAAATTATCTAAATCTTACATCTGAATTGAAACCAATTTTTCATAGCCTATGTTAGGGTGAAGCCAAGAGACATAGGAAACTCTTTGGAGGTGATGGAAGTTTTAATACAGAATCGAAAGCCCTCATGATCAATGACTATCTGGCCACCTTGATTATCTTTTTAGTATATTATTAGCTTTAGGAAAGAAAAAATCAGTTTTAAAATACAAATAATCTACAATTAATTAATAAAGAACATATATTCTATAGAGCTCTTCATTTTAAAATAGCTTCGATATAAACTTAAAATATATTGAAACACTGTGTGTGTATGTGTGCACGTGTGTGTATGTGTGTGTGTGTGTTATCCAGATCAATAAAACTTTGTTTGGAGAAAAAACTCCCTCTGACAATTTTTATTTTACACATGAGGAATCTGAGACATACAGATTTGAAGACAGACCCATTGATTTAGCAATAATGGTTTAATGCCTCCTCTATCTAGGCAGAGTAGCAGGCACAGGGGATTAAAACAGAGACCAATACAATTGCTTACTTTAAAGAGTAAAAGGAAGTCAAAGCAGGGAATTTAAGCAGGAAGGAAGGAGTGGTGAGGAGGGGAAAGATGGATAATTACAAGACAATGTGAAAACTACAAGAATTATGAAGAAGTGGCAGATAAGTGAGTGCTAAACCTGGCTAGGTGACTTGGTGAAATCTTTTCAGACAACAGCAGGAGAACAGAAGATATTCTAAGCAAAATGAGCAATACAGTGTACTGAAAGGCAAAGAGAAGAGAGAAAACCTGGGAAGATAAGTAATACATATGGCTGAAGCACAGGGTAAGGGACAGTGGTAAAAAAAGATAAAGAATGGACCGTGACAAGACTTTTACTTGGAAATATTTAAATATGTTTGGATATCATTCTATAGGTCACTGTTTTCTAAAAATGTGATTTTTGGAGTAGTAGCAATAAAGAAACACAGAATGCTTAATTGAAATGCAGATTAGTGGGGCAAGCTCGCAATCTAAATCTGTAGGATGCAGTCCAGAAATCTCCCTTTCATGAAATTCCTCAGATGATTTAAGTTTAAATTTGAGAACCACTCCAATATAAAGAATGACAGAAACATGCCATTGACAGGTTTGCTTTACACAGAGAAGGATCTGGAGGCAGTGTGGAAAATGGACTAGAGGGCTGAGGTGAGAAGCTGAGAATCTAGCTGAGAAATCACTGTAACAGCTGAGGCAAATGACTGCACGTTCCATCATGGCAAAGTGCCTTTTCACATTCGGTCTTCTCCCATGTACACACTTGCTAGTTTTCATTTTGAATATCTGGCGTGAAACTGCCCCTTTGGTTTTTGTCTTAGAAAATGGGTCTTTAACATTAGTAAACTCATATATGTGTACCACAGTTTCTTTATGCATTCATGCATCCATGGACACTTACGTTGTTTCCACATATTGGCTATTGTGAATAATGACACAATAAACACAGGAGTGCAGGTATCTTTAGGATCTAGCTATTTCATTCCCTTTGAGTATATTCATAGAAGAGGGATTGCTGGCTCATATGGTAGTTCTGTTCTTAATTTCTTTAGAAACTTCCATATTAGTTTCCATAATGGCTGTAACAGTTCACATCCCCACCGACAGTGTACAAGAGTTCCCTTTTCTGCACACCCACTCCAAATTTGTCATTTTTTGACTTTTTGATAATAGCCATCCTAATGTTGTGAGGTGTCATCTCATAGTGATTTTAATTTATATTTTGCTGGTGGTTAATAATGTTGAGCACCTTCTCATATACCTGTTGGCCATTTTTATATCTTCTTTGAAAAAATGTCTATTCAAGTATTTGCCCATTTTTTTTAAACAGGGTTATTTGTTTTTTCACTATTGATTTGTCCCTAAAAAAGATATTGCCATTTGTCACAATATAGATGAGCCTGGAGAACATCATGCTAAATGAAATAAGCCAGGCGCAGAAAGAAAAATATTGCATAATATCACTTATATGTGAAATTTTTTAAAAAGTCAATTATACAGACAGAGAACAAAGGAGTGGTTATGAGGAGTGGGGCTGGGAAAGGAAATGAGGAGATGTAGATTAGAGGATACAAAGTAGCAGATATGTGGATAAACAAGTCTAGAGATTTAATGTATGACACCATGAGGACTATAGGTGATGAAGTTGTACTGTACATGGGATTCATGCTAAATGAGTAAATTTCAGCTGCTCTTTCCACAAGAACAAGAAATAATTTGTAACTGTGTGAAATGATGGACAGACTAATTCTCTTCACTATAGTAATCTTTTATTATCTAAATGTACTTCATAATATCATGTTATATTCCTTAAATACACACAATAAATAAGTTACTAAAATAAGTTAATAAATAATAAAATTTATTTTAAAATATAAACATAAAATTAGTAAAATCATCCTGGATCTCAGTTCAGGGGAATATCTGAGAGATTTTCAGCCACAGGTGACATAACATAAGGTGACATAACATAACTGTTATCCTGGATTTCTCTGTACTTTGGATTATATATACTATTTATTTCCCAGTTCCAATGCCCCCAAGTGATGCTGTACAGATGTTAGAATGGTAGCAACCAAACCCAGATTTAGCTGTCATGCTGAACTTTCAGAAGGAGAGAAATAGTTACTATAGGTAGGACAGGGGGAGGTTGAGGGGGCTAGGGAGTAATTGAGTAATGGACACAAATAATTACAATATGTAGTGATGAATATGATAATAATATTGATTTGATCATCACATCCTGTACACAAATACTGATAGTTAACTACCTCATAAATATGGACAGCCAATTATATTTTAATTCAAAAAATAAATTAGAAAAATAGAAAGTCCAAATCATAATACTCAGTATTTTGCAGATGGAAGAAAAATGCTGGGAAAATCCTCTTGTAGAACATGGACTATTTTCTTTTGATGATGGCAATGCTTTTGATTTGGGTTGAAACTAAATTGAAGAAGTTGACAGTATTATAAAATCAAAGGGAGACAACCAGTCCTATTGTCTTTTCCTTTTATGGTGTGCTTTCATAGGTGGAATAAGTTTGCCATATTCTTCCATTGCTGTGACCATAATCATCTCTTTTTATTTTTCTCACTAAAATGTGCGATGACTATCTTCAGATATCAAGTTGGGAATGGGGTATGGGATCCTTTTATGCTGGATTCCCTCCTAAGGTTATCTCAGGGAAGAGAAGACAGGCAAGACAAGGACATACATCAGAAGCACACTTTATATTCATATTGTTCCTTTCTCCAATTCTCTCTTTTCTTCCCAATTCCAGAGAACCCTAGCACTTTTCAACTGGGAAAGTATTAAAATCCTAGCAAGTATTTTAAAAATTCTATTCAGTGTCTCAGGACATCAGCTGAATTTTGTCTTTTCTATTCTGCTCCTTTTTTTTTTTCCAGTAAAAGCACCTTCTTGAAGACATAAAGGTCTCCCTCCTTCCTCTCCTCCATACACCCGAGTCACTCAACGTGGAATGATCAAGCAGTTTAAACAAAATTTGGGAATATAAATATAAACAAGTAACTGATACACAAGTAACTGCTGACCTCTTCATATCCTGATTAGAGTCCACAAGTAGTCATGCTTGAAAAGATCTGTAGTGTCTCATACAGACATTCTCATACAATGGAGTCAGAATGGTTAGGCTTGAATTCTGACATTGATATTTACTTATTACAGGACCTTGG
>NW_007735814.1:90007-93199 GCF_000696425.1 Galeopterus variegatus | reverse complement strand
TTTTTTTTCCAGTAAAAGCACCTTCTTGAAGACATAAAGGTCTCCCTCCTTCCTCTCCTCCATACACCCGAGTCACTCAACGTGGAATGATCAAGCAGTTTAAACAAAATTTGGGAATATAAATATAAACAAGTAACTGATACACAAGTAACTGCTGACCTCTTCATATCCTGATTAGAGTCCACAAGTAGTCATGCTTGAAAAGATCTGTAGTGTCTCATACAGACATTCTCATACAATGGAGTCAGAATGGTTAGGCTTGAATTCTGACATTGATATTTACTTATTACAGGACCTTGGGCACATTATTTAACCTCTCTGTATATCTGCTTTTCTATCTGTAAAATGGAGGTAATAAAAAAGCCTTTCTCATAGACTTCTTATGGCAATAAAATAATACAATTAACATAAAACACACAGCACAGTGCCTGGCGCATGTATGACACTCAGTAAATGTTAGCTAGTGTTAAAATGTCTAATGACAATTTAACCTGTTTGATGTCTGGTACTGCCAGTATCTGACTAGAATTAGTTTAGCAGAAGGATGAAAAATTCTGAAGAAAGAACCTAATTGAATAATTGAATAGCTATGCTCTTTCCTCCCTCCTTTTTTTAAGTCAAAACATCAATGATAGTATAAATAGAGAGATTTTTTTTTGACTATCTTATATCCTCTTTGCCTTTATACCAGTAACTCCCTACACCCTCCCCCCCCACACACCAAAAAAAAGAGAAATGAATCATTGTGTTGCTAGAATGTAGTTTAGGGTCTATAAACTCCAAACTCAGTAGTTAACTAAAACTTTGATTCACTGGGACCTTGAACATAGTCCTCACATTTTAGCTATAATGCCATTAATATCTTTAAATCCAGTTGATTCAGTGTCTGTCTTCCTCCAGAAACAGACCTCTTGTTTCACATGTGCTCTTTACCTCCCTCACAGTGCTGACATTTTTCAGTTTTTTGCATCTTATCACCTGGCACTTCATTTCAATCTTAAGTAGTCCTCCTAAGTAGACATGTCTTAATGTCTTCTTCACAATTTCCGACACATTTTTGGGCCAAGTACAACTTAGTTCTCTTATTAATACATAATTTCCCTGCAACCGTCTCTTGTAGAGATTTTGCTTTCTTCCCAACTCTGCATGTAGGAATGCTGGGGTGCAAAGATGATATTGAGAGCATCCATTGCTGTTTCCCAGTGTATCAGTTCTGCCTGCCTTCCCTGTGGCTACTGCCCTGCAGCCGTGTTATGCTGTATTCATTCTTGTGGTCCTCTTGTATAGCCATGGAGGACTTTGCTTTGCGGCTTATAATGTTCCTATTCACCATAATTTATGCCATCACTAAGGCACCTTAGAGTCCCTCGGCCCCTTTGATGTCAATGTCCATCAACTCTGTTCTGCTTTAGCAGACTCACCGTCTATCATCACTTCTGGCTTCACCTCCTTGCTTCCTTTATTCTGTCTGGAGCTCACTGTCTTTCCACCCCTTCCAACTCCTTTCCCCCATTCTGCACCTGTACCATCATCCATAAACTTTGCCTTAATCTAATAACTTACTTTTCTAGTATTATCGTAAGAAGCTTATTAAAACCGCTACTGCAAATTTGTGATGTTAACTTTTACATATTCTAAAACAGCTTCCTGTCCAATGTTGTAAAACCATTCAAAACTTTTCTCTCTAGCTAATTATTAAACTTGCTATCCTATTCTGACTCCACTGGAAGGCTGTCACTCCAAAGGTTCACTGGAAACTTGACCAACACAACAATGGGATGAAATTGCAGCATCAATAGTTAGAAAGCGAGATTTGCGTGTGTGCGCTGGGCGGTGGGGTGGTAGTACGGCAAGTGCAATCTGCTATTGACAGAACTTGAAGTGACAGTGTTTTTTGTGGTCTATCTTTCCTTCCTTCCTCCTTTCTTCATTCCTTCCTTCCTTTGCTCCCACTTACGAGTGAGGACATGCAGTATTTCTCTTTCTGTGGCTGGCTTATTTCATATAACATAATTTTCTCCAAGTTCATCCATGTTGCTGTGAATGGCAGAATTTCATTTTTTTTATGGCAAAATAGTATTCCATTGTGTATATATACCACATTTTCTTTATCCAGTCATCAATCAATGGACATTTAGGTTGGTTCCATACCTTGGGGATTGCTTTGAATCTGTAGGTCACTTTGGCTACTATGGGCATTTTCACATAATTGATTGTACACATTATGGGGTACAGAGTTAACTATCAAATAGCCAAAGCAATCCGGGGCGGGGGGGACTGGAGGCATTACACTACCTGACTTCAAAGCATACTATAAAACTATAGTAACCAAAACATCATGGTACTGGTATAAAGACAGATACATGAACCAATGAAACATAATAGAGAACCAAGAAGTCAACCCAGGTACTTCCAGCCAACTGTTCTTCAACAAAGGCACCAAGAACATACACTGAGGAAAGTACAGCCTCTTCAGTAAATGGTGCTGGAAAAACTGGACATCCGAGGATGAAACTAGACCCATACCTCTTGCCATATACCAAAATCAACTCAAAATGGATTGAAGATTTAAGACCTGAAACTATAAAACTATAAAACTCCTAGAAGCAAAGATAGGGGAAGCACTTCTGGATGTAGGACTGGACAAAGACTTTATGAATAACACATCCAAAGCACAAGCAACAAAAGAAAAAATAAACAAATGGGATTATAACAAGCCTATTTGGACTTTCTAATTTCTACCCTTCAAGGAGGGTCTTGCCTTGTCCAGTTGGCCTCTTGGGTTTTCGGGCATGAATAATCAGGAACAAAAGACTGTCTTGATATTTTTTGAATACTTAAAAAAGGAAACTAGTCTCCAATAGTAATTTTAAAAATATTTTTTTCTTATTATTATAACTATTCTCATGCCCTCTCAAAACACCTCCTCAAATTCATCGTTTCCCCTTTTTTGTTCTATTCCTGCCTATTTTACTATTGTACATTCACTGCCTAGCATTGGGCCATGCATCGTGTATACATTCAATAAATATTGGCTTTGATGCACTTTGTAAGTAAAAAGGAAAGGAAGGAAGGGAGGAAAGAAGTAAAAATGTCAGTTGGTTATTTGATAGCTTATATATAGCAAGAAATTATGCAATATGGTAAGAAAGAATGCTGCACTTTCCTAGGTTATGCATTCACCAGTACTCT
>NW_007735814.1:86745-89911 GCF_000696425.1 Galeopterus variegatus | reverse complement strand
CTGTCTTGATATTTTTTGAATACTTAAAAAAGGAAACTAGTCTCCAATAGTAATTTTAAAACTATTTTTTTCTTCTTATTATAGCTATTCTCATGCCCTCTCAAAACACCTCCTCAAATTCATCGTTTCCCCTTTTTTGTTCTATTCCTGCCTATTTTACTATTGTACATTCATTGCCTAGCATTGGGCCATGCATCGTGTAGACATTCAATAAATATTGGCTTTGATGCACTTTGTAAGTAAAAAGGAAAGGAAGGAAGGGAGGAAAGAAGTAAAAATGTCAGTTGGTTATTTGATAGCTTATATATAGCAAGAAATTATGCAATATGGTAAGAAAGAATGCTGCACTTTCCTAGGTTATGCATTCACCAGTACTCTTTTCTTTGTAATTTGGTCTAATATTTGAGTAAACAGTATTGGATTTCATTCTAGATAGGCTTACCATAAAGTTTATAATCCAAACTAGACCATACTTGAAAGTAAAATGGTAACTACTAATAATTAAACCTGGAACAGTACTGAGACGGTCACAATAGTGGGACTGTCATAACAAAGCAAATTTGGAAAATGGTCATCTTAATTTTGGTGACTTTCAGCAAACCAAACTTTTACAAAATTTATATATTACCTATACAGAGGTAGGAGTAATCCCATAGTAACACATGAAAAATGTTTCAAATACTTGTGATAATCTCCTTTTCTGCCTTCCCTTTCTTTCTTTCAGACCCTTGAAAGCACCAAACCTTTGCATTTACTTTTCTTTGTTCATATGGGAGTCATTTTTCAGCTTCTTCGCTTATTTAATCCCTCCTAAATGCCACCTTCTCAGGCAAGCCTCACCTGCCGCTGGACTTTCATCCACTCCCACTCCTGCCACAGACTAGGTTAGCTCCCTTGGTTACTGTATTTATCACACATGGAATCCTACATTTATCTGTATGATATTTAATGTCCGTCATGCCCAGTAGATCTTAGGTGTAATGAGGACCAGTACAGGGTACAATTTTGCTTATCTCTGTATTTCCAGCTCCTAGAATTGCATCTGGTACAGAATAAATGCTCAATAAATATTGAGTGAATAAAAAATTAGTGACTCTGAGGCACAGAGAAGTTTAGTAATGATTTTGTCAGAAGTGCAGAATGGCTGGTGAATCCAGGAAAGGAAACAAGCTATCAGGTTTCTGGGTTAACTAAAAATGTGTCTACAAATAGAATACTTCCATTCTTTTGAAAACAGAGACAAGATACTATAGACAAGGGAGTATCAACTGGACCGATTCTAATTCCAATTCCTCTAGTAAGAAACCATATGAATCCTTATATCCTTTCAGGAAGACTAAATGCATGTGTTAGATGTTTTCAGTCTTGACAGTCCATTACAGTCACCTGTGGTTTAGAAATCATAGATGNGGTTACTGTATTTATCACACATGGAATCCTACATTTATCTGTATGATATTTAATGTCCGTCTTGCCCAGTAGATCTTAGGCGTAATGAGGACCAGTACAGGGTACAATTTTGCTTATCTCTGTATTTCCAGCTCCTCGAATTGCACCTGGTACAGAATAAATGCTCAATAAATATTGAGTGAATAAAAAATTAGTGCCTCTGAGGCACAGAGAAGTTTAGTAATGATTTTGTCAGAAATGCAGAATGGCTGGTGAATCCAGGAAAGGAAACAAGCTATCAGGTTTCTGGGTTAACTAAAAATGTGTCTACAAATAGAATACTTCCATTCTTTTGAAAACAGAGACAAGATACTATAGACAAGGGAGTATCAACTGGACCAATTCTAATTTCAATTCCTCTAGTAAGAAACCATATGAATCCTTATATCCTTTCAGGAAGACTAAATGCACGAGTTAGATGTTTTCAGTCTTGACAGTCCATTACAGTCACCTGTGGTTTAGAAATCATAGATGNGGTTACTGTATTTATCACACATGGAATCCTACATTTATCTGTATGATATTTAATGTCCGTCATGCCCAGTAGATCTTAGGTGTAATGAGGACCAGTACAGGGTACAATTTTGCTTATCTCTGTATTTCCAGCTCCTAGAATTGCATCTGGTACAGAATAAATGCTCAATAAATATTGAGTGAATAAAAAATTAGTGACTCTGAGGCACAGAGAAGTTTAGTAATGATTTTGTCAGAAGTGCAGAATGGCTGGTGAATCCAGGAAAGGAAACAAGCTATCAGGTTTCTGGGTTAACTAAAAATGTGTCTACAAATAGAATACTTCCATTCTTTTGAAAACAGAGACAAGATACTATAGACAAGGGAGTATCAACTGGACCGATTCTAATTCCAATTCCTCTAGTAAGAAACCATATGAATCCTTATATCCTTTCAGGAAGACTAAATGCATGTGTTAGATGTTTTCAGTCTTGACAGTCCATTACAGTCACCTGTGGTTTAGAAATCATAGATGCCCAAGACCTACCCTAAACCTTGTATTTCAGTGCTGCCAAAGGTAGAAGTCTGGTGTTATGTCTCAAGAACTTCAAATGATTGCCTCACATATCCAGGAGTGAGAAACTACTGACAAAAGCAAAACATTTACCCCTCATGGTCCATTTTTCCAGGGTTGTAAAAATGGGTTGCAGTAGAACCTCTAAGGTGTCTTTCAGAGCAACATTTTCATGATTTTGAGAAAAAATAAGGTATAAACACCAGCAAGTCATGAAAAAATGCAAACAGAAAAATGAACAGAAACAATTTCTTTTCAGATATTAGAAAACTTCACCTGCAGCTGTAAAAGGGCTTACAACAGTTTCTTTTAAAATATTAAAATTTTAATTATATAACTAAATAGTTTAATCTTAAATATATCTGCACATAAACTATTGTTCAAAATCATTTATCTTAGAAGCAATAAAATCACAGTGGAAGGCACAAAACATAGGAATAATAAATGATCTAACTATGTTATGCACCAATCAATTAAAACATTTGGTCTACCTCTTTATTTCCCTTCACCTGCCATTAAAGAAACCAAAGATATTTAGTCAATTGAAACACAGATGCAAGTAAACTTTTTGAGCCACAATCACGTATGGTAAAAGAGGCTATTTTTAGCATAGTTTTTCTCAGGAAATTCATATTAGTGCCACATGGATAAAATAGAAGAATGATCATCAGGGAAGGACCAAAAGTGAAT
>NW_007735814.1:83986-85868 GCF_000696425.1 Galeopterus variegatus | reverse complement strand
TATAACAACTTGCAGTTTTATGCATGTTTTAATTGAAGATCAACTGTGTTTGACAACTTTAAATATAAGGCTTTCTCCAAAACATATGTTCTAAACAATCATTAAAAAAACAAGGTAAAGTTAGATAATTTTCATATGCAAAACATACAATGAAAGATGTTGGAATGTCTAATAAAATTAAACTGCTCATCCAAAAGCATATCTAAATATATAGAATTTGGATATCAATATAGCTGTGTCTGATAAGAAGAGGAAAGTTTTTTTTTCTACATCAGTAAACATATAGTGTCCACTCAGAAAACATCTACTTTTCTCTAATTAATCAAAAAGTTTTTAAATAAATGTATGTAATAATTATTTACAATTATTTTAAATTAATGATATGATTGTACAAAATATAAAGAAAACAGAAAATGTGAATTTTTTTAAAGTGCCTACATTTTTTAGATTCCCAGAAGTTGATTGTAGTGATCTTAATCTGACCAGTTGTGAGAGCTCTAAATAATGTTGACAAAGCATTTTGAAGAACCAAAAATTTTTCACTTCAATTATGTATATAATTATATAATTAGTATTTATATTATTAGTTATATATAAAATTATATTATAAAATAGTGAAAAAGGAAGAATAAACATTTCTTTACCAAAATTTTTATTATTTTTTTTGCTGCTTCTCTATTTTCTTTTTCACTTCCTCTTTTTCTTTTCTTTGAGTAAACTTGCTGTCTATCCTCCAAAGACCATAGGGCTTTGCTTTCAGAACCCTTGGTTAGTTCACCAGTTATTGAGTGCACCTTGGAATTTCAGGTCAGATGTTCTTACTTTGAGCTATGTGGGGGAAAAGGATAATTTAGTCAGGTTCCCTGGACATTTCTTTGTAAACAAGTTGTGTGGGTGGAGTTGGTGTGCATGCGCACCCATGTATCTTTCTAGTTATTGTTATTGTGTGTTCTTGAGTTGGTGAAGCAGGGTGGCACGCAGAGCTTGATCTAAGAATAAAGCATGTTTACTCTGCTGGCAGCTTCTCAGTTTCAGTTTCTCTTTGGACTTTGCCAGTAGCAGCAATTGAGTTTTGGAGTTTCTGAGTGTTTTGTTTTTGTTTTTTTTTTTTGACTGCTTAGCTCATAGTGTTGTGTGTGCTGAATAAAGACTATTCCTACCGCAAACTAGGCTCCAAGGACCTTTTTGCCAGTTACCTAGCTTATAGACCTGCATTTGAAGGGTTTGTGAATGGGCTTGAGGGGTCTGTGAGAACCAGACCCCAGCCCTAGCTCTACAAACTATATATGCCCCTACTTGAGCTGAATTTCTTGTGCCATTAATTGTTATAGGAGTGTAGTTACTGGGTCCCTTAATGACAAAGCTTTTCCTGCATATCTAAATCTATTTTTTCTCTAAGGAGCCAAGAAGATATCTACCTAATTGCTTTTAGCATAAAAGTTATTTCAGAAAGACTACAGATTAGTTTTATCATTAATATAAAGGCTGAAATTCAAAGAAAAGAAATCTATAATTAGGAGATTATTAAAGGAGTAAAAATGAGACCTCAGTTCCCAACTCCTAATATCATTTCACAGTGTGAATGCCTTTGGGATTCACAATTCACTTGTGATATAAGTGAAACACACAGTAAAACCTCCCAAGACCAAAAATGTCCCACTTTCCTTAATAAAGGACAACCTAGGATCTATGAGAGAAAAAGAATCTACGAGAACTTTCTGGTAAGGAGCAAAGATAACAATTTTGCTTCTATTATATTAATAAAATAAATCATTATCACTGTCAGAAAAACTAAAAATAAAATTTTAGTGACTCCCCATACATCCTTAAAATCTTAAGCTTGACTGATTTTCCAGATTTGATCAATTCCCCTCAGACCACA
>NW_007735814.1:81544-83422 GCF_000696425.1 Galeopterus variegatus | reverse complement strand
TATTATATTAATAAAATAAATCATTATCACTGTCAGAAAAACTAAAAATAAAATTTTAGTGACTCCCCATACATCCTTAAAATCTTAAGCTTGACTGATTTTCCAGATTTGATCAATTCCCCTCAGACCACACAACACTCCTTCACAGCTTTTTATATGATTTTATATACTTTTAACTGTACATTTATTTGCATCTTTCTATTTATTTGATTAACATTTGTTCTTTTCTAAACAATAAGAAATACATTTTAATTGCCAATGTACTCTAAAACCAAACATATTGATTAGCACTTAATAGGGTTTTAATATATATTTGCTAAAACAATGAATGCAGAATACTGTAAAAACTAATAATAGCTAACATTTTTTAGTGATTAGCATGTGCCAGGCACTTCTAAGCATTCTTTATATGTACAGCCTTTCTCCTCTTTGCTATACTGAAGACAGATTCTATTATAACCTACCAATGAGGAAACAGATGCATGTTTAAGTGTCTGGACAATTGTCATACAGCTTTTAATTAACAAAGGTAGGATTTGAGCTCAGGTAGTCTGAATCCTACCCATTTGCTTCTAACCGCTAATTTATTCAGTAATTTTGGGATATTAGAAGACATATGGCAATTTTCAACAGTTGGAAAAATATCTTCTTTTCAAAGGCAAGCAGTTTCACTGAAATAGAAGCATTTAAACAAATAATCCATGGTTGAACTTTGCCCACTTTAAATAGTGAAAAAGAGAAATACTAGTCATTATTATGTGCCTCACATTGTGCTAACTGCTTTACTATAAATGATTATCTCAATTAATCCTCACGATGGTGACATGCTGAGGCAGACAGACCCTTGGTAGAAAACCTTTAAACTGAGCTGCTTATTCTAAGAACAAAACCAGAAAAAAACGGTAAACAGAGTTCAGTGTTCCCCATATTCATGGGTTCGAGATCACTTGGAAGGGGAGGGGATAGAAGCAGTGTGTTGAAACAGAGAATAATGAAATTTTGGAAAAGCCACTGAAAGGACTACAAAATTGAGTCACTTAAAAAAAAATCAAAAAAGAGGGTGAAACATCGGCTGAGAGCTAAGCTGACTCTCAAGTTTCATGGATAGTGAACCTCACCTGCAAGATTTTCTCATTTTTGCTAATAATGTTCTGTAGTTCAGGCATGACAGTGGAGAATTCAGACTTTATAGCAAATATTCTTAATGATAATATCGTGAAAAAATCAAGTGTAAATATTTTATTTGCTCTTTCTAAGAACAAGATATGTATTTTTTAAAGTCTGTTCTGATTATTACCAAATTCCTATGCATAGGGTACATATTTTAAAGCAGATTTTGAAAAAATGCATTGTCTTATTTTCTCAATCTAGAATAAGATCATTTATTGAACTTGGATGCTTTTGAAAAAAGAAACATCTTCCACTTTCAGAAAAAAAAGCCATAACTTACTAAAACTAGATTTATCCTAGAGCTTATTTCCTTTCTCATTTTGTATGTACTCATATATCATAAGCTGGGAATTGAGGCAAAAAATGAACTCCTACTTCATTCTTATCAATAGAATGCTCAAAAAATAGAATGTTACTATACCAGATTAAATGGTACCATTCTACTCTGGAATTTGACCTTAACAATAAATAAAAAAACTACATATTGCAAACAATAATGTCTTGTTATTTGAACTGGTTTATTATAGTATAAGTTTATATTTGATAAAAATAATCCAAAAATGACAGGAAAAAGAAAAGAGGGATCTATTTTTTTAAAAAAGAAATCATACAAAGATGAGGGCTTATATCTATTGTGAGTCTAATGCATAACAGAAACACTTTTTAAGTGTTTTATATTAATTAAATCATTTACTTATATAAAATGAT
>NW_007735814.1:78338-81175 GCF_000696425.1 Galeopterus variegatus | reverse complement strand
ATGAACTCCTACTTCATTCTTATCAATAGAATGCTCAAAAAATAGAATGTTACTATACCAGGTTAAATGGTACCATTCTACTCTGGAATTTGACCTTAACAATAAATAAAAAAAACTACATATTGCAAACAATAATGTCTTGTTATTTGAACTGGTTTATTATAGTATAAGTTTATATTTGATAAAAATAATCCAAAAATGTCAGGAAAAAGAAAAGAGGGATCTATTTTTTTAAAAAAGAAATCATACAAAGATGAGGGCTTACATCTATTGTGAGTCTAATGTATAACAGAAACACTTTTTAAGTGTTTTATATTAATTAAATCATTTACTTATATAAAATGATGAAGTCATAAATCCTATTTGACAGATGATAACACTGACGAAGAGAGTGGTTAGAAAACTTGTTCCCGTTTCATAAGCTAGAGAGTGTTAGGAGCAGGATTTGAACCCATGCAGTCTGGCTCTAGAGTGCAGATTCTTTACATCACTTAGGACTTTCCTTTTACATTATTGTGAGTAAAAGAGAAAGCTTAAATACACATAAATTGGGAGTAATTAAGTCATCTGAGAGCATGTTTCATGTTTAACAATTAAAAACCTATATCTGGCATATAGTAGGCACTCAAAGAGTAATGCAGTAATTCAAAGTGAAAATATTTACCTCTAAAAATACCAAAGAAGATATGTTTCTGCTCAGTATGCTTACCAGAGACCACATTAATGGAAGATTTTGAGATTCTGTGCCCTGGCCATGTTTTGGTTCAGTTTCATTCTTGGTCACATAATGACATGCATTTGTTTTACAACATAGAGTTAGTAAAATAAAAAAGTGATATCCTGCACTAAAACATGAAATATTAAAAAATAAAATAAAAAAACTTCATGGAACATGTACTTAATTCTTACTGGCTTTAGAAAAAATGAATTTGTGTTTTAAAAGAATTAGCACAGATATCTCTTGTTAAGTAAGATTTAATTATTTGGAACCTTAGCTGAAGTTTATATTGCTTTAGACAATAAAAATCTTGGTCCAATACAACAACAGTGAATGTTGGGGAAAGTGTCACATCAATCCTTCCTCATTAAAAGATGCCATCAACTTGAATGAGAATCACTAATATACAGAATAAATTATTTATTTTCATCAGGCCTCAGATTTCTTGATCCATAAANTTATTAAGAACATCCCTTTTCCCATCAATAGTATCTAGTTTGGATAATAAAATGTACACATTGTGAAGAATCAGAGATATATTAGCGTTAATGCTTACTTATTTATCTTATAGTACACAGTACAATATATATATAATGGATGAAATGATATATATTGCACACGAGTAACTGGGAACTCAATAAAAACACAGCAGTCTACTTTGATATCAATTTAAAATACAATTGGCCTTCCATATCCGTGGGTTCTGCATTTGTGGATTCAACCAACCACGGAATGAAAATATTCAGGAAAAAAAAAAAAAGGACGATTGCATCTGTATTGAACATGCCCAGATGCCCAGATGCCCAGACTTTTTTCCATCATTATTCTCTGAACAATAGAGTACAACAAGTACTTACATAGCTTTTAAATTGTATTAGGTATTATAAGTAATCTAGAGGTGATTTAAAGTATATACAAGGATGTGCATAGGTTATATGAAAATACTACCCAATTTTATATAAAGGACTTCGGCATAAGTGGATTTGGGTATCCACAAGGATCCTGGAACCAATCCCCCATGGACACCAAGGGACAACTGTGATTTCAAATGTTAAAGTATTTGATATTAAAGTTAGTTTATACAATATTATGCATGATCAAGGGATGGGTGAACATGGTTTCCAGTCCTGGTCATGTACCCCTTTAGGGAAGTCACACCTACATTTTTTCCCATCATATAATCAAGAGATACTTGTCTCACTACTTTTTTGCATGTGAGGATGACTACACTTAATTATACCTCCAAGCTAAGCATTCAAGGGTGATAGTATTCTAAACATTAATTTAAAAGGTTACCGCATGACCACTAGTTTTTTTTTTTTTTCTTTACACAGTAATCCCATATGTAAGATTGCCAAATTTAGCAAATAAAAAAACAGGACACCATGTTAAATTTAAATTTCAGGTAAACACCAAATGATTTTTACATGCAAATATGCCTCACATATAACATTGTTGCCCCATATTTTATTTGGCAATCTATGTATATGGTTTTCTTATTCCTAGATTTTTTTGAGTGATGACTACTAGTGCTTTGAAAAGTACACAGAAGTTAGAAGCATGTCCCTGTCTTGGTCCTGCCATATACTGGCTTTGTGCCCTTAGGTAATGTGTATAACCTCACTAAGCCTCTGAATTTGCATCTATAAAGTGATTATATTGATCTCTAACACATAGAGCTGTTGTGAGGATTAAAGGAGATGATGTGAGCATTTGGTCTATGCAAGCTATGATTATATTACTCTTCTGAAGAAAGATGCTACAAAATGTTTTTGTTATTTTGCTATTCTGAGTTTTTAAAATGTATTTTTAATTGAAACATAATTGATTATACATATTTATGGGGTACAGAGCTGCCTATCAGTATTTGTATACAATATGTGATGATTGAATCAGTATCATTAGCATGTTCATCTTTACAAATCGTTAACTACTCATTGCTAGTTTTAACACACTGATAGCAACTCACCAAAATCCATGTTTTCCTTTTTTTTCTTGGTACATAACTGGACTGCATTTCCCAGGTTCTCCTGAAATATGGCTAAATTCCAGACATGAAATGCCAGAGGAAGTATTATGTACCCTTTCCTTGCTAGTCCCATTAAATTCTGAGTCCTTC
>NW_007735814.1:73891-77807 GCF_000696425.1 Galeopterus variegatus | reverse complement strand
TGTGCTATTACATACATTTGGGGCCTATTAGTACAGCAGCTGGCCCTGCCAGAATGATGTAGTTTTTATAATATCATTATAGGTATAATTAAGATGATAACCACATTAAAAACTTTCTTTTTAAATAAGGTAATGTTTCATATCATTCATATTCTTGGATTACTAGGCTAATGATTGTAAAATGCTTTGAGAGGTGTCATAGTGGTTAGGAATGTCCTCTAGCGACAGTCATGAATTTATATTCTCGTCCTGCCACTTGCGTTGGACAATTTATTTACCATTACCAAACCTCAACTTCCTCATCTATATAATGATAATTATAGTACTCCTTAATTAATAGGGTTGCTGTGAGAATTTAGATGAGATGACGTTGAGCCTGGTTCACAGTAAGCAATCAATAATTATAGCTAATATTATTATTGTTATTATCCCAGTGAAAGATGTGTCAACATGTTATCTTAATAGCACCAGTTTTGCAAATTAAATGAATTTTAGAAGCTTATCATTGATACTTTTATTTTCCAGTAAAAGTTGATTTTATATTCAGAGAATTTTTTTCCCCCAGCCCTTATGTCTAATGACAGAACCACATCATTAAACATTATACAGCAGCACAGGGAAGTTTATTACATCAAGATATATGTAAAAGTGTATGGGGTCCTGAACCTGCTCAGAAGTAAGCCAAGATAGTTTCATTATCACTGCAAATTGTTTACCCTAACATTGTTTGCCAATCTGGATAATTGTTAAATCTGGCTGATAGGTACATGGGGATTCCATCAATCATTATCTTTACTTTTGCATATTTGAAATTTAGCATAAATAAGAATTTTTTTAAAAAATCACTACTTTTGCATTCTTTTCAAACACTGGAACTATTAGCCATGATGAGGAAAAGCAGCAAGTTGTATACTGATGTGGTCTTCATACCACCAGCTATGCTCAAAAGCAAGACAAGAAACCACTAGAGGTATTTACCACTAAAAATGTATAAGCAGATGCATAAATTTACTTCAGAGATCAGGTTGTAAAAAAAATCTGATATACCTAACTGAAAGAACAATATTAAGTTTATAATAACTAATAAGTACTGAGTCCTTTTCATTTGCCAAACATTCTTTTGTGTGCCATTCATGCAGTACCTGATTTCACACTTGCACTAAATCTATGCTGTATTATCATTCACATTCCATAGATAAGGAAATGGCAGGCTGGAGACATTCCATCCTACCATTATATGCAATACCCATACAATGGAATATTACATGTTTGACCATAAATATAAATGAAGTATTGATATATGCTACAGCATGGATGATATGCTAAGTGAAAGAAGCCAGTCACAAAAAGACCACATATCTTGTGATTACACTTACATAAAATGTTCAGAATAGGCAACTGTATTAAGACAAATCATAGATTAGTGGTTGCATAGGGTAGAGAGAGATGGGGGTACTGGAAGTAGATAGGTAAGAGTTGCACAATTTCTTTTTGGGGTTATGAACATGTCTTAAATTTGATTATGGTTATAAACATACAACACTTTGAAATACTAAAAAAATGTTGAATTGTACATTTTAAATGGCTAATTTGTGTATGTGAATTATATCTCAATAAAGCTGTTAAATAAAGAAGAATGTGTTGGAGGACACTTAAAAGAGCAAAAACAGAATGAAAGAAAGTTTGAAATGTGCCATAACATCATGTAAGGGGGAAAAATAACCAATATTGTTGTTTAAGAGGATACTTCTCCATTATCTATCCATCTATCTAGATATAGATATATACAAATTCATATATGTGTGTTTGTGTGTGTGTGTGTGTGTGTGTGTGTATATAAAGAGAGAGAGAAAGAGAACACAAACGAAAATACCAGCAATGTTCATGTGTTACTTATACAAGTTTTCTTTTCTGTTTCCAGATGTTTCAAGGTCTATTAAAATTATTCTGCCCATGTCTGCACAGGCACGCCTTTGAAGATTATATTTGAGAACTAGAAGCTTTGACAGTGTAATCACCCATCATCTCCTTTCAATGCCAAAAGGGACAAATTCCAGCAAACACCGAATGCATGAGGTTCTTTAATGCTTCTCGAAAACACTGGTATTTTATTCATTTTAAGAGGTCTTAGACTTTCAGTCCTATGGTAGTCAAAATGTTTCCTGATTACATAAACCTAATTTAAGTATTCAGTTTTGATGTTCCTGGGTAAGACGTTGTATGCATATGTTTTTGTAAATGGTTTATTTTAAATGGTGATATTATATCAAAAGAAAATGCCCAGAAGTGCCACCTCTTATTTTTCACTTATCCAGCACTTTCTGATCCAGAATATATTTGAATATATTTACAGTCCCAAATGTTATGTAGTAAACCAAGCAGAAGATAGGGAATTTTAAAAAATTTATTTCTATCACCGCTCCCATCTTCATCACCACCCTCACACAGCTTCATGTCATCAAATTGATTTTCAAAGTGGGTTTACAAGTCAGAGCCACAAGAGGAAATATACTTGGACTTCCTAAATCCTGGAAATTCACAATCTCTCTGAAAAGAGGGAATAATAAACACCTAGTATACGCATGTACATAAACTTTAGATACACACAATGTTAAATTAAGTTTAGCCTAAAGGGTTGTCTGGACATAGTGAACTGTAACGTAACTTGATGTGTAAACAGACTGTAACTGATTCTTTAAACATTTATGCAAGAGTAGCTGAGTTTCAGCTAATCACAGAAGCTGAACTTCAGTCAACCACAGGTGGTCAACTGTTCAAACCAGATTCAAATGGGACAAACACCCAGGGGTAACTGATCCAACTGTTTCTGCATCTCATTTCTGTTTTCTGTAGGTCACTTCCCCTTTTCTGTCCATAATGTTATCTGACCACATAGCAGCTGTGGAATCTGACCCTATTCTGGTTTTCGGGGCTGCCCAGTTCAGGAATTGTTCTTTGCTCAATTGACCTCTGTTAAATTTCATCTGTCTAAAGTTTTTCTTTTAATAATACAGAATCCCAGAAGTGTTAATTCAGCTATTGAACCATCACAGTATTTGTGTAGCCATTTAAGAACATGCAAAAAATAATGCTCTGAAATGCCTTAAGAAAAGTAAATATATGTCCAACATTTCCTTACTTAAACAAAACACTGTGCCCCAAATTCAGAATAAAATAGAGGGTATAGTTAATCAAAGTTTTTTTTTTTTTCTTTTTCTTTTAGGTACTAAATGGCACAAGATTTCCTATCATCTTTCATATTTAACAAAAGTCTACAATTTTCTTGTATTATTTTTCTAGTTTATGGTCATTACCCACCAAGAATGGAAACATATGTGGATCATTAAACTAATTTAAAATTTATAGTAAATTTATTTAAATAAATAATTGCATCGTTACCTATGGTTTTAGATAATATCCTACAAAAATAGATTAGTGTATTCAAAGAAACAATTCTATTCCCTTATTAAAACTTTAAAATCAGTTATCTTTGAAACTGTAACTCAAGGAAAAAGTGGATCTTTCTGAGAGGAGTTGAAAATCTGAAAAACCTGAAATGCCTTAAGGAAAGTAAATATATGTCCAACATTTCCTTACTTAAACAAAACACTGTGCCCCAAATTCAGAATAAAATAGAGGGTATAGTTAATCAGAGTTTTTTTTTTTTTTTCTTTTTCTTTTAGGTACTAAATGGCACAAGATTTCCTATCATCTTTCATATTTAACAAAAGTCTACAATTTTCTTGTATTATTTTTCTAGTTTATGGTCATTACCCACCAAGAATGAAAACATATGTGGATCATTAAACTAATTTAAAATTTATAGTAAATTTATTTAAATAAATAATTGCATCGTTACCTATGGTTTTAGATAATATCCTACAAAAATAGATTAGTGTATTCAAAGAAACAATTC
>NW_007735814.1:71565-73087 GCF_000696425.1 Galeopterus variegatus | reverse complement strand
TTACCTATGGTTTTAGATAATATCCTACAAAAATAGATTAGTGTATTCAAAGAAACAATTCTATTCCCTTATTAAAACTTTAAAATCAGTTATCTTTGAAACTGTAACTCAAGGAAAAAGTGGATCTTTCTGAGAGGAGTTGAAAATCTGAAAAAGCACATCATTTGCAGAGGTAAGCCTTGGATCCGATATAGGCAGTGGCTATTTTCACTACCAACATTTGGTAGGACTCAGGACATTCTGTTGCTTAGAGCCAAGATCATCAGGCTGCAGGATAGTACTGATTCCTCTACTGAGTCTGAACTAGGGCAGTGGGCCTCCCTGGCCCTGTTTCAGGCCACTGGTAGGTACTTTGTCATATATTTAAATTTTTATTTTTAGAGAATCCCTGACAGTTACCTTTATTACTAGAAAAATCTTTGTTATCATTTGGTAATCTATATATTGAAATTTAAGACATGGATTCAAGACACAACCAACAAGAAAGGATATTAAAGAAAAAGGTTCATATTGTACCCTCAATGGAGATTCTATGGTGAATTAATCACAAATGAATGAAGTTAGGTTGAGCTTTGAGGTATGTTTTTCTTAGCACATTTACCATGGTAATGATTTTGTGCATGAGAATGAGTCACTATTATTTTACTATTTATTATCTATATATCTATAGAAACATCAATTTAATTTAAATAAAACAAAATAAAAGCCATATGTCTTGGCCATTTACAAGTCCCTTTGAAAAATCTGATAGAGAAAGCAGAAACTGAAAAGCCAGCAACATTTCTCTCAAGTTGCCATTGCCTTTGGAGATTATTCAAACTTGTGTTTAAGAGAGAGATTATATAAGGGCCATCAAAAAGTAGAAAGGTCTCTGAGCTTCGAGTAAAGCGAGAGGTTTACAAGTGATTTCATAAAGGAGATGAGATATGAGCTGAGGCTTACAGAACAAACAGGATTTTGACAGCGTAAATGGAGAGGTGCTCCAGGCAGAGCAAGCGTGAGCAAACCAAGAAATGAAACTCCTAACCAGAAAAAGCATCAGTTCTATTACAGTGTTTTTCGGATTGCAGGGTCATGACCCATTAGAATACTTCTCAAAAAGGTTCTAATTTACCTTTTACATAAGAATATTTTCCCAAGAACAGCAGGATTTTTAATAACATCTCTGACTTCTGACTACTAAATGCTAATAGCAAGGCTCCTTTATTCCTTTAGTTATGGAGAAAATCCAAACTTTCCTCATTACTGTACATATATTTTTAAATGTCCCCTAGTGCTGTCTAAGCCTGCCCGCACCCAACCACTGAGTCAAGAATTCAATGGAATTCATTTTTCAGTAGAAATTAATAGATTATAAAAAAGAAAGAAGAAAAGAAAGTGCATTACAGTAAAAAGGGTTACCAAATAATGAAGAGCTTTGTCATAGCTGCATTTTAACATTTTGACCTGTTGAATTTTAGAGTTGACAGGGTCTTGATTAAGCACAGTCTCAGCGATTTTCAAACTTTATATTTTATATTTT
>NW_007735814.1:51133-70042 GCF_000696425.1 Galeopterus variegatus | reverse complement strand
TTTTAACTATAAAACCTTATATTTTATCAGTATATCCATTGGTAAAAAAGCTTATAAATCACACACACGTGCAGCTTCATAGAAACTAAAGACCAGAGAACTTAAGTAACTTAACAAAGTAGGAATGTCTGCCATAACTGAAATGAAGAGCCATTAGACATCTATTTTAGAGAGGGGATAACACTTAAATATATCCAGGGAAATTGTGTTAATTCATAAGAAAATATATTTCCTTCTTAAATAAACAATAACAACTGTTTTCCTACTTGTCTTCATTAGTTGACACCTGGCAATGAAAATCCCTTACATGGACTCCATGACCTACAGAAAACAATGGTACCTACACAGCTTTTCCATAGCTTTCCTAAGAGGATTTAAACATCTCTTTCACCTTTAAGTATTTGTGTGCAAAATTTACATGCACTTCATCCCAAGTCCCTTAAAAATGACCCATGTCTGCCTTACACCATGGCTGGCACAAATGCCTACAAAATATGAAGCCTGATCTAGAAATATGGCCACAGTTCCCTTTCTTAGCCACCATCACTCTCATGTTCATGGCCGTGAGATAGCTAGTGCTCCAGACTAGATTTTAATACATTCTTTTAACCCCTTCAATTTCAGGGTCCTTCTCAGAATTCAGCTTTTCTCTTGGCTTTTGAGTCTGAACACTCCTCTGATTCTAATAACTCCTCCAGGCTCAGATGAGTTCATCTTTCCTTCCTGATACCAGGTGAATCACATGACTGGGCCAATGGATAAAACTTTGCCATGAAAAGGGTAATAAGACATTGTGATTACAATGTAATTACAAAGTGATTTTGTTCTCTGCATGTTTATATTCCCTGATAAAACTTGAATAAGATCAAAATGAATAACGGAGTTATAATGTGTAGAAATGAGTGCTTTTGAAAGCCGTGTGACTTGTGTAGAGTTATAAACCAGAGGGTTGAATGCTAAATACAGCCCACAAATATGTGTTGTTTGCTGGGTATGGGTATGTAGTTTAAATGTAAATGCATTTAAATTGTGGACAAATTGCTATAGTCTCCACCACTCCATAATGCATTATAATTGGCAACTTCATAAATCTATGTTCCTGTACCTATTTTGAGTTTGCACTCACTGGAAGAATATTCAAGAGCATGGACTTTGATGTTTTACAGACTAATTCCAGAGTGCTTTCCAAGCAAATTTCTAACTATAAAATCCTCCTCCTCTTCCTCTTCCTCCTCTTCCTCTCCTCCTCCTAATGAACTATTTCATAGAGTTATTGTGAGCATTAACATAGGTAATGCATGTAAAGAACTCAGCACATGCTCTATCATATATTAATTAATAAATGTTAGTTATTATAGTTCTTTAGTAAATGAAACACCTGCTACTAATGATATTGTGTTATAGCAAAAAATGTGAATAAAATGCTTTGCCTAAAAGCAGTGCCACCTGCGCATAATTTCATGAACACAGTTTTATGTAGACTGCTTTAACAGAAACTGACATTAGGGAAGTGAGTTTTAGCAGATGACAGAACTATAATAAGATTTCCTTGGATTGGTTTTTAAATGTGCTACATTGCACTGAACCACTTTTGCCCATTAGTTCCAAAGTAATGTAGTTTTCAGCCATGTGCTCCATATATCATTTTTTCAGGTATGTGACTCCATGAGTTAAGGGTTTGAAAAATTAAGATTAAGACACAGAAGCTAAAGAACAGATGACTACTGTAAAAGAAGAAACATGTTTTACCTTCAGTTTTATAAAAATGAAATATTTCCTAGGTCCTGTTAGCTTTCACATTATTTATTGAAAGAAGAACTTAAANAAAATGAATAACGGAGTTATAATGTGTAGAAATGAGTGCTTTTGAAAGCCGTGTGACTTGTGTAGAGTTAAAAACCAGAGGGTTGAATGCTAAATACAGCCCACAAATATGTGTTGTTTGCTGGGTATGGGTATGTAGTTTAAATGTAAATGCATTTAAATTGTGGACAAATTGCTATAGTCTCCACCACTCCATAATGCATTATGATTGGCAACTTCATAAATCTATGTTCCTGTACCTATTTTGAGTTTGCACTCACTGGAAGAATATTCAAGAGCATGGACTTTGATGTTTTACAGACTAATTCCAGAGTGCTTTCCAAGCAAATTTCTAACTATAAAATCCTCCTCCTCTTCCTCCTCCTCTTCCTCTTCCTCCTCTTCCTCTCCTCCTCCTAATGAACTATTTCATAGAGTTATTGTGAGCATTAACATAGGTAATGCATGTAAAGAACTCAGCACATGCTCTATCATATATTAATTAATAAATGTTAGTTATTATAGTTCTTTAGTAAATGAAACACCTGCTACTAATGATATTGTGTTATAGCAAAAAATGTGAATAAAATGCTTTGCCTAAAAGCAGTGCCACCTGCGCATAATTTCATGAACACAGTTTTATGTAGACTGCTTTAACAGAAACTGACATTAGGGAAGTGAGTTTTAGCAGATGACAGAACTATAATAAGATTTCCTTGGATTGGTTTTTAAATGTGCTACATTGCACTGAACCACTTTTGCCCATTAGTTCCAAAGTAATGTAGTTTTCAGCCATGTGCTCCATATATCATTTTTTCAGGTATGTGACTCCATGAGTTAAGGGTTTGAAAAATTAAGATTAAGACACAGAAGCTAAAGAATAGATGACTACTGTAAAAGAAGAAACATGTTTTACCTTCAGTTTTATGGTATGTGACTCCATGAGTTAAGGGTTTGAAAAATTAAGATTAAGACACAGAAGCTAAAGAACAGATGACTACTGTAAAAGAAGAAACATGTTTTACCTTCAGTTTTATAAAATGAAATATTTCCTAGGTCCTGTTAGCTTTCACATTATTTATTGAAAGAAGAACTTAAAACTTATAATTTCACTTTATTCAAGAGAAATAGGTAGGCAAAAACTGTTTTGTCATTTGGTATATCACACCTGAAAAATAATAGAGATTAATAATGCATTAGCAAGGTAAACTTTACCTTGTAAAACCAAAATATGTTCTGTTAACTGAGAAGTAGATTAGAATGTTCGAAGTGCTTGGGGACCAAGCTGTCTGTAAAGTCTGATTTATGCTGCAGGCATCATAATGCCTACCTACTTCAGAATGACAAATAGTACTAAGCTGAAGTCGCAATGGCAGCCCCAGAGCATTAACAGCAAATGCCTTCCATCTTAATAGCTGAGTCTGTGCCATTCTGTACACTTAAAATTCTGAGCATTTAACACTTCTTGTTGCATCTAAATCCAGATACAAAAACCTTCAAATCAAACTATTTACCTCAACCGAAATTTGCCTTGAATAATTCATATGAAGGCAGAAAGATGGCAGGGAAGAAAGCCAAAGAGAGTTTTAATGAACTCTAGAGTTTCAAAAATAATGGCGTAGAAGCTGTTACAGCTTCCCCTCTTACCCTATAAAAAGGAGTATTGGTCTCTCTTAACATTAAATACTCCTGGAAAACAGAAGAAACAGTGCAAAGTTCAGCTTTCTGCTTGTCTGCAATCAATATACAAACAGCACCACACACATAACCAGGAGAGGCTCTTTTTTGAATGTGTGACAGTTGAAGATATATCTAAAGTATTCACATTCAAATGTCTTATCCTTGTGTTGTTTCTTAAAATCCCAATGATACTGGGTGATACAGTTAAAAAGAAATGATGACAATCAATAAACATAAGGGTTCTGGCCTCAGTGATACCAGCACCCTATTTTGTATGAAATTGCTACCCACAAAAACTTAGTAGTCAGAGTTCCCAGCTAGCCTGTGTTAAGGTTTCACACTGTTCTAATAGCTAATCATCTCGGCAGTGATTTACCTGGGGAATAAACTTAGGATTTTTATTAAATTACCACAATAGAGGCCTTTTTATTGTTGTTATTATGAAGGTTTGTATTAGTTTCCTATTGCTGCTATAACAAATTACCATAAACTTAAGTGACTTAAAACAACATAAAGTTATTTTCTACAGTTTAAGTCTAAAATGAGTCTCTCAGGGCTAAAATTGTGTTGTGTTCCTTCTGGAGACTATTGAGGAGATTCCATTTCCTTGCTTTATCCACATTCTAGAAGGTGTCCCCAGTCCTTGGGGGAGCCATCCCTCCATTTTCAAAACACATCACTCCAGCCTCTGCTTCTGTTGTCCCATCCCCTTCTTCTGCCTTTGACCTTCTTGCTAGTCTCATACAGGTTGCTATAATTACATTGGTCCCAACTGGGTGATTTAAGATTGTCTTCCCATCTAAATATCCTTAACTTAGTCACATCAATAAATCCACTAGTGCTATATAAGGTAACGTATTCATAGGTTCTGAAGATTAGAAAGTGGATATCTTTGGGGGGGGTTATTATTTTGTCTTTAGTAAGTTTGTAATAAACAAATTAATAGCTTAATAGAAATGTATTTATATATTAGATATTAGACCCTATATGGCTTGACTATAAAGCAAAAACAGAAGAAAATCCTGATAACTGTAGAATGACTAACTTTTTCAAAGTAATATTTTCTAAAACTATATTTCACAAAACTTTAAAAAGCTTACTGACAAACTTAAAATTTCTGAGTTGCTAATCTCTGTTAATTAAGAATAACTGAATATTTCAAATAAATGTAAGACCAATATCAAAGCAATTTTCATTAATTCTCTATAATTAACTCATTAAAATTTAATAATATAGTATCTTCCCTCAAAGGACTTTTTTTGACGTCTGTTATTTCCCCTCTGGTCTGCAGGTGTTTGTATCCCAGTGCCTAGAACATCAATAAGTGTTTTTAAGTGTTTATTGAATGAATTAATAAATGAATGAGTGAATGAAAATATTTAGAGATGGATATATTTCTTTTTTTTAAATGTACTTTTATTCTTCCAGACTTTTTAAAGCACACTAACATTGCTGGTTGAAATACTGAATGCAGACCTGATAGTCAATAAACTTTTTTAAGAACTATATAAACTATTTTTAGACAAGCTTCATTTCAAATATATGCAGCTAATTTTTAAAGATGTCCTCAATAAATGAGTCAATCATGTGAAGGCAAATTTTTCCAAATAAAAATGAACTATAGATATTATTCTTACTTCAAGTTAATTCAAGAGCATCCTGACCTAGAACCTAATACACATGTATATGACAAGCTCAAACATGTTTTTAACAACTTGCAGAGTTTGTAAACATTTAATGTAATTTTTGTAAAAATAACTATCAAAGGATGAGAGAATTATTTTAATTGACAATCTATGTAGACAAAGAAATATTTTTAAAAAATGAATGTATTTAAAACAAACAAAAAATGCATTCACTTTTAAAACTGTTTAAAGAACCTTCAAAGGAAGATATAATTATATCAAGATTTCATTCTGTTCCAGGAAGAAAGGATTTTAACAAGTGACCCATAAATTAGAATTAATATACTTAAATTTATATACCTGGGAAAGAATGTATAAAGTAGGTTTCTGCAGGTATATTTAATTTCTAAGTATTTTATCCTTGATATTTCTCATTCTAAGAATTTTTTACCAAAGCTGGGGATTTTATTTTACAACATATTTCAAACAGAAAAGAGAGTGCATTGAAATAAAATAGCTGTTCTCTGTTTTACTGGAATCTACCTAAAGATACTATGTGCCGGTTAAACTTTGTTGATGTTTTTAAGAAATATTGGTGACGATGTGAGTGTACGTAATGTGCTAAACATTATTTAATAGAAAAATAATAAACTGTCATTGATTTGAATTTCCATTGTAATCTGAAGGAAAGTACAGGTGCTGATTGTGAATTATATCATTTACAGATTATATTGAAGATTTTTAGAACTATTTAAATTGTCATGTCTTCTTAAAAAAGGTAACAAGCATTTGATCATGGAAATCCTCACGTTTTTAACTCAAAATTCTGTGTTATTGAAAATGACTCCACTCCAAAATCCAATAACAAAATACACAGAAACATTACTTTTAATATTTTTATTCTATATTTTTATTGGAAATGGGGTAATGGGAGGACACAATGTGGTTGCAGTGGAAATACAGCATCTGAAAGTGACATCAAAGACAGACACAAAGAATGCCTAAAGCCTAAATCTTTTCTACATGTATGTGTATAGATATCAAAGGACTTTTATTTTAAAAAATCACTAAATAAAATACTAATATCGCTCCAGAAAAGAATGCAATTTTATGATGTTTGTCTAAAAAATATCCATTAAATGTGTACAGTGGTTGTCTATGGGTTATGATGGTTTTTATTTTCTTCTTTATATCTTTGGTGCTTCTAAATGTTTTACCAAAAACATAAATTTTTCTTTAATAAGCAGAAAAAAAAAATGTTGAACTTTCCATTAAAAATATATTTTGTGTTTAATCTATGAGCCATAAATAAATAAATAAATGGCCTTAGTTTCATTATGTTTCTAAGGAGAATAACTAGAAAATGTCATGCCTAAAAAAATAGCACTTTCTATTTTTATGTGAACTGGAAAGAATTGTTCACTTGGGGAGAAACATATATTTGGACTTCTATTTTTTGTGGAAATCCTTTGCACATAATGGTGAAAGAAAGTATATTTTATTATTAATCAAATCATGAAAATGTACAGTCAAAAGCATTTATAGATTTATCTTCAGTGAATAAGCATCATATATATACATATATATCCAATAATGATTTCATTATAGTATATGGATGAACATTGCATATTTACAACTGTAAGAAAAAATCTATCTGACTAAGCTGTTAAATGCTTTTACTCAATGACTTTTTTTTTATTCAAAGGATAAGAAATATTTACTTTTTTATAGAATGTGATAAATTACAATTCAATTTCAGGAGTTGCTTCTAGGCTTGTATTAACACCGAACAATGATAGAAGATGAGGATTTTTTTACTGTAAGTATCCTAATTATATTACTGCTAAATCATCTGACTTATGTTGAATGAAATATGTTTAAAAAGAGCCATGAGTTACCAAACTGTATTCCTATACTATGCTTCCAATTTCACAACTATTTTGATGAATCTGGATGGAAGTAAGCAAAGAGTTTAATAATAGTAACCCTGTCCCATTAGATCATTTGTAAACTACAGTTCTATCATTTTTAAGGAAAAGATTCATAAATATCATTGCATTAGTTAAAAACTCACTACTTAAAATTGTTCAAAAAATATAAAGATATCCACACCATTAATAATAATCCTGGTTCCCTCTTTATGGATTAAACTATACCTAACAGTTATTAGTCAGTTTTGTATAATGACTTACAGCTGTATTATATTATAATTATAATTGAGAAGAGAGTGACCTGCAGACTCGAAGTCATGTTATATAAGGAGCATCTGTAGAAACAGTGGAAGAATGGAGTGTAGAGGAGAGGGGAGAAAATACATGTCAGGTCCGCCGGCAGCAGACCGGAACAGCCCTAGCCTTGTTCCTTTTGGTGGGAGAGCGAATGGCCCAGATTCCTCTTTCCCTCCGGTCCCCTTTGGAAGGAGACGGGGAAGAGAGCTGTGAAGAGAGGTGAGCACAGCCGCTGGCCCCAACCAGCCCAGCTTAAAGGACACTCAGACACGGCAGGGGTTCTGTTGAGCAGTTCCGTTTATTATCACACAAGCGCTTGCTTTTAAAGGCAAATGGGGAAGGGAGTTTTACATCCTCCAATCAGCTTAAAGGTCAAGGGCATGCTTCCTGTCTCAATGCCTAGCTATTGCAATCATGCAGTGTTCACGAGCGGGGAAGTGCGTATTTGGCCAATAAGGGCTAAGGCAAGGTTCCCGCAGACACCCCCACCTTACTTCCTCCCGTCGCAGTCTTAGGCTGCCACGTTAATATGCCCTTGTGGGCCCATAATGGCGCCGCTTGTAATGTCACTTAAGGTGACGTTAGTTTTTAAGGCCCGACAAATACAGGCAAAAAATATGATTTCTTTGTATGTAAATTAAAGGCAGGGCAAGCATTTGAAAGTGGATATGGCTTGAGCAGTGAGTCCAAGTTTTTCAACCAAGTTCAACAGGAAGAAATTTTAGAGAGCTGAACATCAAGTCAGCAATAAGATTTGTAGAAATATAACAAAAATAATTAACATTATTTGTTCACTATTTGTCAGGTAACATGCTTAGAGCTATACATTCACTATTGTATTTAATTTTCATAGTAACTTTATCAGATAGACACCTCTTTATGGTGAGAAACTGATGCATAGAGAATTTAATAAAGTCCCAGATACATGGTGAGACAGAACTTAAACAAGTAATGTCTGATTATAAAGCCCCTGCTGCTACATGCTATTCTGTATAATAGAAATGATTAAATCATCTGCTGGATGGCTTCTTGATGGGCTAAACCCAGATAGTTGAATCAACTAAGTTTCTTGTGGTAAGCACCTTTAAGATACTCGCCAATGATCCCCTCCTCCTGGTAGTGATGTCCTGGTTAATTCCCTCTTCTTTAGTAACTTGATTCTAACCAATCAGACACAGCAATGCTGAAGGGATGCCATTCCTGTGAGTGGGTTATAAAAGATTGTGACTTCATTTTCCTAGCTGATTCTCTCTATTGCCTTTTCAACCTGCACTCTGATGAAGTCATAGTGCAGAGGGTCACACAAGAAACTGAGGGCAGCTTATGGTCAACAGCCAGTAAGGAACATGGGCTCTGGGTCCAACAGCATTGGATGTTCTGAATTCTGCCAACAACTACCACACTCAATGAGCTTGGGAGCAGATCCTTTATCAGTCAAACTTTCCAATGAGATCCTGACATCTTGATTGCTGCCTTATGAGACACTGAAGTAGAGGTCCCAACAAAGCAGCGTCTGGATTTCTGACTCATGGAAACCTTGAGATGATAAACATGTGCTGTTTTAAGCCACTAAACCTTGGGGTAATTTGTTACACAGCAATAGATACCTAATTACACTTCCCCAAGACAAAGGCTATGCTTTATTTGGTCCCATGTGCCCAGGAAATAGCACAGTTCCTGAAACACAGAGAACAACTCATTAATGCCAACTGACTAAGTAAAGAGTTAATGAAGAAAGGAAGGATCAGAATAATGATCTTCAAGATCATTGAGATATTATTATTCCAAATAGAAAATAATTAAAGCAGTTTGTCTTCCATGGTCCTACCCACTTTAGGAGAATAAAAGACATTACAAGTAAAATAGCCTGAACTCAATAACAAAGTTTTTTCCTCCTCACCCCCTAGCTTTAGTGAGGTATAATGTATATACTTAATTGTAATCCATTGTGTAAGTGCACAATATGATAAATTTTGGCAACTGGGAAATATCCATGTAACCACCACCACGATCAAGATATACAGGATTTCCATCTCCTGAAGCCTACTTGTAGTCAAGCCCCTTCCCCAATTCCTCCAGGCTGATCAACTTTCTCTCACTGTAGCTTTACATTTCCAGAATTCCATAACAAAGATGTACCTTTAAATGTTTTAAATGGTAGATTTGTGCTGCAAATGTCCATATAAAGCAGCTTCAACTGGATTTAATATTTTTGGTTCTTTACTCATAATTTTATATGGCAATCTCTTCAATAGATTCAATCTACAAATGAATAATTTATCTATAAAAAAGAACTTAACATTTCCAGTGGTGTTTTTACTAATCAATCTATAATGGATTAAAGAGAGGACTATTTTTCCAATTTCTTAAAGATCTCTGAAATTTATCCAGATATTTTCCCCCTGAGCATTAAGAGAAAAATAAGAATTTTTATTACACTGTATTAAACTTTTCTGCAGTGGCCATTTGTCAGTGTGTTTTAAATTTAAAATCTGAATAGAAGTTGAGGCTATTGTGAAGCAGGAAAGGATTTTGTATTTAAAGTTAGAATTCCCTAGAATTTGTTACAGCTTCGCACTTTTAAATCAGTTCTTGCTGATTACATTTTCAACTCTCACACAATCAGCCTACTTCCAAACTCTGATATTTCTCCTACTTGTATGTAACGGAAATGCAGCCATCCAATAAAAATGCTAGAGACATTTTCTTTAGTGTAAGGGCTGATGATGGATGAATGAACAACATCCATCGAGACCTGCACAATGGAAACATCAGACAACACTCAGCAGTAGCCACTATATTCTGGGAGTGGCAGCATCAGCTAACTTTGAATACCTGCAGTCTTTTATTTAACAAATGTTTATAGAATTCTCACAACAAGCTAGGCACTGCTTTAGATATATCAAGTATTTTCTTCACTTACTGGGTGAAAAAGACTAATAGTTACTAGCACAAATGCAGGAGTCAATTAACGTGGATAAGCTTTAATATACCTACAACACCAAAGCTCCATTTTATGTTGTAGGTATCTACATAAACCCTGAAGAGTTCTATTGCTATCTATCTCAACTTACAGATGCACTATTGTAACCACTTACAGTTGAATCATATTTGAGTAAATAATACAGGGAACAGAAGAGTAAGTTTAGGATCAGACTAACCTAGATGCAAGTTGGATTTTGACTTTTACTAAGTTTTGTGGCCTCAAGAAATATAACGTAACTTCTATAGTCACTATTCCTTCAGATGTAAATGAGTGCTTTAAATGTCACAAGATGTGAAACAGGACTTTTCCTGTTGCTTCAAACATTTCAGCTAAAGCTCTAAGATTGAGACCAATAAGGGGAAGGATTCTAAAGAGCTGCTGCCAGGCACCTCTCCTAGGGTTTCCTAATAAGCTTGTCCCTCATCTGGCCTATCAAAAGCAGAATTTGGAGAACATGGAGAGAAGGAGAGTCATCAAGGCAATGAGATATTATCCAAGGGAAGGGAAGGGGTACGGACTTATGTGCTCCCCTTCACATGCTCCCCTTCACATGTGCTCCCATATGTCTATGTGGGCAGGTATTTGCAAGCAGAGAAAGTAGTGTCTTGATTATGACCACTGGTTTGCTGAGCTACAGAAATGTGCAAGCAAATCTCCACATGACAACTGGGATGAGAAGGTTCTAGAACAAGCTGACATGTGGCCCCTAGAGTGTGGGAGAATGTGTGAACATGGAGATGACCTAACAGCTTCAGTCCCTCCTGGAGCATTCAGAAGACAGAATGCTGTCTGGATCCATATATAGGAGCAGAGAGCAAGGAGAGAAGAGAGCAGACAGGGCAGACCTACATTCCATTACCAGGCACAAGAAAAATGCCTGCATTCCCGATGGGCTCAGGGCACCTCACAGAAGGTAATTTGCTATTTCTATCAGACCCCACTGAAAATTACTACCTGCCAAAGTAAAGGAACTCCAGCAGAAGGAGGTTCTGGGATTGGCTGCTGTGGGCCAGAGCTGAATGGTAGCTAAAATGCATATGTCCCTTGTCAGAGGGATGAGGTTACAAATAGCGGTGGCATGGGGAAAGGAGCAATATTCTGAACAATTTACAAATACATCCCACAAGGCAGCCAATCCCTGACAATGACAGAGATAATAATTACTGAGAGGGCCTAAAAAAATACAGTCAAGTCAAAAACCATTCTGCAGTGCAGAGCTAGGGGTAAGAATCAGGCCTGAACTGAGGGGAAGGGAGTGACTTAGAGTTTTATTTAAATTAAGGACAGCCTGCAATTTTTTTTTTTAATTTCTTTTTTTGGGGGGGGGGCAGCTGGCAGTACTAGGATCTGAACTGAAAATTTTAATAACTGAAAATAAGTTTTAATTATTGAAATTAAATTGTCTTTTGTCACTGAAGATTGGAAAATCTATGGTCTCTGCCTAAGATGTATCAAATCGCAGGCTCGAAAGATTTGATAACATGGTTGAAGAGAAAAGTAAAAATGCTTTTTGGCTTTGAATTCAGGCCATTCAATAAAATCATTACATAAGGATTACAGATAATACATGTTAAGTGCCTACTATAGTACCTGGCACACAGAAAATGATTTTAATAAATATGAGTTATTGTTATTTTTATTACTATGTCCTTGGCACTGTTAGTTACTTTACTTACATACATTACCCTTAATCCTCCCAATAAATCTGCATGGCAGCTATTATTATGTTTATTTTATAAATGGAGAAAAAGAGGAAACAAAAATGAAAGAGGCAGTCTCCACCCTCAGGAGATTAAACTAGGAGAACCAGTAGATGAATGGTACTAATGGCTAAAATAGAGATTGCACAAGATGCTGTCTAAAGCCAACTCAGTCAACAATTAGGCTTTGCCAACAGATCTGGCCCAATAAATAGGAGTCAGTTATTCAGATGAAAAGAAGGGACAACATTTCCAGATGAAGGGCTCTATGGAGGTTTAGAAGGGCTGGAGTACAGAAGAACTAGCAAGAACAGACAGAGAGGAGGCAGAATAGAGTGGTATAATGAAAAGCCTTCTAACCCTCCTTGGTAGTCTGCATTGAAGACAACGTGGAGCCAAGAGATGAATTTAAGTGGAGAAGTGGCCAGTGCAGTGTAGGGCTCACTACATAGTACCCGGAAATATGGCATTGAAGTCTGACAGCTGCCAGTTGTTGAGTCAGGCAAATTTGCAAACTCTCTGACCTCCGCTTTTCTCACCTGTAATGCCCTTTAGTGTCCTTATTTTTAAAGTTGAATAAAGGTGACACTTACCCTATGGAACTATAATGAAGTGCTAAGTTACAAAGTGCTAAATAAGTCTTCTATGATGAACTCAAAAACTGGAAATCTCAAAGTCAAATCTCCCCAATTTTGTTTAAAATTAACAATTATATTACCACCGATTAAATTTTCCCTCTGCACTTAGATGCACATTAGGCATCAAATATTTTTTTAAATATTATTCTTTGAACTTGCTTAACAACCTTGGGCTGGATTTTAAAACTTCTATTCTGGATATAAATTCTGACAAAGAGGAAAGTAGAAAAATATGGTAGGAAAGTCAGGATGGAAAAGGGCAAAGGCTAACTACAGAGGCTTCACTTGAAGTTCACAGAGTAGCAATAGTAATTACAGGTTTGGAGCTTCTGGCAATTACAGAAAATTCTCAAGTGTAGTGCTTCTCTTTTCTCTATAAATTTGCAGTGACTTTGTGACCTAATCCAAGTATCAGAAATGACCCAGCTTTGATAGGATGTGCCTGTTCCTGAAGTGGATGTTTATACTTTGTATAAATGCCAACAGAAAAAGAGAAGGAGAGAGAGAGAGTAAGTTAGGGTGAAATGTAATGAAGGCATCTTGAGAGGTGGCAGAATGAGACAGAGGGAAGAGTATAGTCCTGGAATCAATTCCTCACCATGTCCTCCTAGACATAAAGCATGGTAAAACTGGCCAACAAACTTGGATGTGGAAGGTGAATGGTCAAACTCTGGCACAGCCATAGACCTGTTTCCTGGGTGCAGTCTTTGGGATGCCTGAGATTTACCTAACACCAAAGACTAAGCCTGATGGGTGCAGCTAGGAAAGCCAAAATTCAGAGGCCAAGAGGCTTCATAAACTCAGGAACTGTTCAGACAAGTTCGGAGGTGAAGAGAGTTAATCAAGGAGAGGGCATGTGGGAGATGCTAGGAAATGAGTAACAAGGAATAAAGACAGAAGTTGTGCAATGGTCCCAAACAACATGGCCAATTCTCACAGGACTTGGGAAGCTAGAAAGAAGCCCTTCAAAACTGACTGAGAGTACATGGGCAGAGAATCACAGTCCTTGTCATTTTTGTTCTAAAACTATCCCTCACAGATTTGATAAAGATTAATATCTAAGGTTCATTTCTATTCTATTTTTTCCTTTAATATGATTAGATGGTTTTTAAGGACTTCTTTAAAAGTTAACGTTAAATAATTAAAATTTGGCTTATCAAAAAAACCTTTAATATAGCTCTTACAAGTTGACTGAATTGAATTTCTTGCATCTAACATTCCAATCCGCAATGTTTTATTTTTTATTCATTATTTTTTTCGCAATGTTTTATTTTTAAAGGAGGTTTAAAAGTAAAAGTAGTATTGTAACAAATTTGCTACATTTTTTCAAAAATAGCAATTTTAAGATATTTAAATGCAGCCTGTGATTATTCATATACATGTAAATACTCTAATATGCTGCACAACTAGAAAAGTTGACTGAACTATTTTCTTTTCCTTTACTTTCCTGGACATTGTGGGGGAGGCAGTGATGAAAGGAGCACGTGATCATAAAATTTGTATTTACCAATGGGATTGCATCATTATCATGTCAAAAGCCAAAACAAACATTGCAAGCACTGGAGTAGTACTAATTTGGTGAAAGAATGGAGTAGAGGCATTGGAAGCCTTAAGACTAATTAGAACTTTACTTTGACAAAACAGCTTTTGAGTGTGGTTGGTACCAAGCCCTAAATCAAGCTCCAGTAAATAATGAGGCTGATGTTGCTATCTTTCTACAACACCTTCAACATTTCATTTGATTCCTAGAACAGACTGGTGCTGGTGCATAGAGCTCATGGGTGGTGCTTAACAGAGAATTCCAACTCACAGAGTGAAAGAAGATAAAGTTAGGGGAAAGGAGAATGGGACTTACAGTTAAGTTTTTATATGGTACTTTACTTGATGAAATAATTTCATTGCACCCATGTAATATGGGAGAAAAGCAGCTATGAAATAAAAGAGATAGGGAAAAAGCCCTCAAAAGTATAATGGTCCTTGAAATGTGTATTAGTCTTCATCCAGAATTCAAAGATATCTATAATAGAAACAATATTATGCTTTCATGAAAATGCATTTGTCGTTGATTAAAATAGAGTCCTATGATAAAATCTTGTGGGACATGCTCTACAGGAATTAGAAGAGTGACATGATAAATGAAAATTGAAAACTGTTACAGGTTCATATAGAGGGCACTGCATAATCATAATGATGATAGCTTGCATTTATAAAGGATTTTAGTTTTTGAAGTGCTTTCTTACCCATCATCTCTTCTGATCCTTACAACAATCCAGTAAGTTCAGTAGGACAAGAATTATTATATCCCCATTTAAAAGGAAAAGAAACTTTATATCTTTCTCAGATAGGTAATTTTTATATTTAAAGTGACTGTATAACATCTCACTCTGCTTGGTATAAATGGGATTATAAAATATTTTATAAAAATGAGAGTGAAGATCAAATAAAGTTTACAAGATGAAAAATTTCCTAGAAGAAATAGGCACAATTACAAAGACTTAAACTATGAGAAGATGTATATACATTTAATATAGTAAGTGGGACAGGGAAAGTATTTTGCATAACATAGTTTAAGCAGCTTTCTTATTCTTTGGGACATTTCATATAACTATTTGGTGATCATCTCAGATTTCATGTATCAGAAATTAACACTCTTCTCTCAAGTTTTCATTCTCTATGTATAGCACCTCTGTTCATGTCTGCATCTGGATTTGATGACTTGGTTTCAGTTTGGTTGCCTCTTTTTAATTTAACTGTTTGATATCACCTCATCTTCTTTTCCCTTCCTTTCATTCCTGCCGTCTCTACCTTAACCCATGTCTTCACTCACTCAATCCTACACCGTACTTCAATTTATCCACTTTTCAATCTACGCAAGGAAGTACAATATACTGGATGAATCTTTTCTTCACAAACATTGATCAAATCCTTTTTTTTTTTCACTTCAGTACTTTAACTGCCTTTCAGAATCACTTATAACTTATATCCAGATGAAATACCACGCAATTTCCAAACACACTCTTTTCTTTTTTAATGAGCCCTGGATCCTAATAGCCGCTCCCATATTTTGTGATCTCTGCTTCCTCAGACCCTCAATGTTTTGCTCCATTTGTGTGGAAAGCAAAGTTTCCCCCTATTTGTTGCAAATATTTCTTCTCTAAGCTTTACCTAACTAACACTTCTGTGATTCTGATTCTCTGTGGAAGATCCTCTTTTCTGATTACCCATATAATATACTCTGTAAATTCAAGTAGAATCTTAATGATATAATGTCTTATACTGAGACTGATCCACATGCATTAATCTGTATCTTCAGTTATACTGAAGGTTGCTGACAGGGGCAATATATTTTAATAGTCTTTTGACATGCCAGGAATCAAACAGTGATAGGAATGGGTCGTTTTAGTTAATAACTATGTAAAAAAAAATGAAAAAAATTACTTAAAAAATAAATGCATTCATTTATGACAATCAGGCATTATGTTAAATACTGAGAACATAATGACAAAAAGATTAATCTGTTGCTACCCTCACTGAGCTTATGGTCTACTACTATAGAGAAAGCAAAGTAATAAACACCCCCCAGTGGGAAATTCTGAATGCGTAACCACAAAGGTAAAGATAGTCACATTTAAAGTCACGAAGGTAAATAAGATAGGAGATTAGATCAGTCTTTGTTATGAAAGAAGCTCACAAATGAAATAAGCCCTTTTGCTTCATGAATCATAAAGGGTTGATGAGTATGGCTGTTTTACATATGGCAGCACAGGGATCACAAATGGTTCAACACTACATGAAATATGAAGATAAACGAAATGCTTGGCATTTCAAGTGGGCAGCTGGAGGTGAGATGATTTATAATTCAATGATATGTATTTTTATATTCATCAAACACTGTATGCTTAACATCATTTAATTTTTAAATAAAAAATGAATAATTACAATTATCCTAATATGCACATAAAATAGCTTCAGGAACTTTAAAATTTGGGTTATTCACTAACAGAAAAATTATGTTAATATCAGTTAATTCTTCAAATTTATACAGTAATATGGCATTTTACTTGCAAATGTTTGATAATCCAAGCCATCATAGAACAATCTGCTTAGTCAATGGAATTTCTTTATGCAGTATGTATTACGTACAGATCTTTGCAAGATGAACACTTGTTTGAGTGAAATAATCAATGGCAATCTTAAAGATACTTTCAAAAGATTTTTGTCAGTCATATTTCAAAAAAAAGTTACTGCAGTATCTTTATCCTCCTGCTGGTTTAATTTTGATTAAGAATGTGAATTTAATTCCCATAAAAAATGTAAGTATTTTAATCAACACGTGTTCATTTTTTGACATTGTTATGTACAATTTCCTCAGTCATTATAGAGACAAAAAAATGGAGTGAAACATCTCCAATGTAAAAAAATAAATAAATTTTTGATGATATTAATTTGATATAATTTATTTATAATTTAAAGATATTCAAAAACTACATTAGACTGGGCTTACATTTCCAGTCATTAACAAAATTTATGTAATCAACAGGCCTTTATTTTAACATTTCAAAGATGATTTCTATTTTACCCTGTGGACAGATTCATTATGTTTAGAGGGAGGAACAGCAAGGAGAAAAGCCACATAAATAGTGATGATGTAGATGGGAAAAAAAATTAAAGAAAAATAATGTCACAGAACTAATAAAGAAAACTGTGTCAAGAAGACATCAGGCCTTGCTGAGATGTATCAAAAAGAATAAATTGTATGATGAATGAAAACAGGTTAATTGACTTAGTCACTAGGTAAGGGGTAAACTTAACTGCAGTTTGTATACAATGGGGAGAGAGCTGAGGGCATAAACACCAAGCACCTGCTATCATTTCAAACAATATTACTGAAATAAGGAGAATAGTGGACCAGCTCGAGCATAAATGCTGATGATGGAAATAAAAGAAACGAAAGCACATTTCTAAGAAGAGAATGTAGGAACAGCAGAAAGGAAGAGCCTGAAGATAAAATAAAATAAAATATGTAATGGGGGGAAAAGGTGGAAAGATGGTGAAACTGAGAAAATAGGTTCGGAGAGTTTGTGTTAAGAAGGACCTCTCTTCCTTTAAGACAAAAAGAATGCTGGAATAAGAAGTTATCCACATAGAAGATGGTAAACTTAGATCCCAGACATACACTCATACACCATTAGGTCTTTAGAATTAAAGACCTAAATGCAAATAGTAAAATTTTAAAATCATAGAAGATCACATAGGGACATGTAACTTGTTTGGAGAAGAAGGATGCTTACATGCCCTCATCAAAGGTGGAGGAGACAGGGTCTTGGCCGTCTTCTCTTCCCTTTGGGGATTGCCCTTTATCATCTGGTCACTGGGAGTTTTCCTGGCTTCTGCAACTGGGATCTGTACCAGATAGATCTTGTTCTCTTGTGTTACAAATGTTAGGGTTCAGGGGTCCTCTTTTTGCTGACTTGATCTCACCTGACTCCTGGGGTGTTAGTGGACCTTCTGAACTCTGTCACACCCTCCATTCAGCTCCTGCCTAAGCTGTCCAGCCCTCAGTTGCTGTGGGGCGACACCTCACTCTCAGTCACAGAGGCCTTAATGCAGGCAGACTGCTTCTCAATGCATATATCATGCTGCCTACCTCAAGGCAGGGAGGAACTTCTGCATCCCTCTAGGACATGTGGATGGCACATTTAGGCCCTCTCTGTGCTTACACATTTTGTGAACCACTTTTCCATTTTTCTTGGGCCACCACCAGTGATGGCAGCCTACCCTAAGAAGCTGCAGTCTTCTCCCAAATTTATAACAGGAGATACAAGCCCGTGGCCATTGGTTCTCCACTTGCGAGATTTCAAACAAGTGCCTCGATGTTTGCTTCTCTTTTCCTACACTCTAACGGAACAGAAGAATCCACCTTTCCCATTTCTCTTCCCATATGATATAGATTAATCTTCCATCACCTGATAAGATATTATATCATCGTTCTTTCTAATGGGCAGGAAGCCTCATGGCCTAGTGAACTTAGGGGGAAGGTGTATCCTCTCCATAACGTGAAAGTAACTTTCCAATGAAGGTCCACCAGGGTGGCTCTTGATATAGAACTATGGAGTGACCAGGGACTACAGATTACCAAGGAAGAAAATACATTGGTTTATGTCTCAGAAATATTATGCCTAATATATATATATATATATATATATATAGAGAGAGAGAGAGAGAGAGAGAGAGAGAGAGAGAGAGAGA